>NW_027437206.1:664000-718439 GCF_033239565.1 Halichoeres trimaculatus
GATACAAGGCAGGATGGATCCATGCTTTCATGTTGTTGACACCAAATTCTGACCCTACCATTCGAATGTCGCAGCAGAAATCCAGACTCATCAGACCAGCCGACGCTTTTCCAATCTTCTGTTGTCCAATTTTGATGAGCCTGCATGAATTATAGCCTCAGTTACCAGTTCTTCGCTGACAGGAGGGTCACCCGGTGTGGTCTTCTGCTGCTGTAGCCCATCTGCCTCAAAGGTTGGACGTGTTGTGCATTCAGAGATGCTCTTCTGCAGACCTCGGTTGTTACCAGTGGTTATTTGAGTTACCGTTGTCTTTCTATCAGCTCCAACCAGTCTGTCCATTCTCCTCTGACCTCTGACATCAACAAGGCATTTTGGTCCACAGAACTGCAACTCACTGGATGTTTTCTCTTTTTGGGACCATTCTCTGTAAACCCTAGAGATGATTGTGCGTGAAAATCCCAGTAGATCAACAGTTTCTGAAATACTCAGGCCAGCACTTTTGGCACCAACAACCATGCCACGTTCAGAGTCCCTTAAATCACCTTTCTTCCCTATTCTGATGCTCGCTTTGAACTGCAGCAGATCCTCTTGACCAGTGTTTCCCAACCCTGGTCCTGGAGGACCTCCTGCCCTGCATGTTTTAGATGTTACCCGACCTGATTCAAATGATCAGCTCGTCATCAAGCTCTGCTCGAGCTTAATAACGAGCCATTTATTTGAATCAGGTGTGTTGGAGTCAGGTAAGATCTAAAACATGCAGGGCAGCGGGTCCTCCAGGACCAGGGTTGGGAAACACTGCTCTTGACCATGTCTACATGCCTAAATGCATTGAATTGCTACCATGTGATTAGCTGATTAGAAATTTGCTTCAATGAGCAGTTGGACAGATATTGTCTGAAAAACTGGGGCTGGAACACTGAATTGATTCACATCTGTGCTCCTTCATGCCAGTCTCCTCATCACTGCAAGAGTCCAAACTGTTCCAAACTTTTTTTAATTTAATGTCTTAGTTTGGAGTGTGTGTGTGTGTGTGTGTGTGTGCGTGCGTGTGTGTGTGTATGTGTGTGTGTTTGCGTGCGTGCGTGCGTGCGTGCGTGTGTGTGTGTGGTTCAGATCATATGTGTTGTGGAGAGAGGCAAACAGATGATAGTCATAGTCAGAGGGAGTGTCTATGGCATTTTATGGTTCTGCTGTATGAACACTTTAGATTCTCCTGAGTTCAATGTAAATAATAATAATTAATCAATAAAAAACTCTTCATCTGTGCATGTTCATTTCAGTCACTTGTTTCGAAATTACACAGGTATTTACAGAATAATCTGAGGTGAGGGTGGGATAATGGTGCATTAACTAGGCCTGGGACAAAAGTCAATAAATCAATTAACCGTACGATAAAGTAATCAAACTCAAAAATTTTGCCGTCCTCAATTGCCATGTTCATTTGTGTTTGTTTTCCTTGTCTTGCCCATCAACACGGATGAGCCAGAGTGCAGCTACAAAAAAAGGCAACACAGCATTGACATGCCCACCTAAAATACAATCACTGGACACTTACTGAGGACGTCTGATTGACAAAGTAAATACAAATTGAACAGTGCATAATGTTTTGCACTCACAGAAAATGTATTCTGAACGCTTAAAACAAGACAACTGGACTGTTTATGGTTTAAGATTCAGCTGATGAGGCTGATGAAGCCTCATGGATGAGAGAAGAAACGTCTTTGCAAACTCTGAACAGTCCAGTTTTCTTGGTTTGGAGCGTTCAGAAGAATTTACATGGACACAGAAAGTGTAGTTTGCTACATCACAAAAGAAATGCTGCCCTTAAGTTTTTTGTTAAGGTGACATTTTTTAATTGAGAGCACATTTTGTTTTTGTTGTGTTTTTTTTTTTTTTTACTGTATTTGAAAGTTATTGATATTGCAAGTACTTTGATGAAAAAGACTCATGAAAAGTAAACTTATTGCATTTGAAAGGGTGTATTGCATTATTATGTAATATAACTTTGATATTAGTGCTTAATTTAGTCTAAAAATAATATTGTCAGTAATATTGTTTATTATCAATAATTGTGGGACGGTACATCGTCCAGCAACATTTTTTATTGGCCCAGGCCTAGTATTAGCTAAAATCAAGGAAGAAGGTTTATTTAATTCTGACTTTGATTTTTGCCATAATGGCCCAGCCCCACCATAAACAAAAATAAAAAATTCAACTTTTTCAGATTCCCGCTTGATTAACTGCTCTGAAAATCAGCTTTTTAAAATCCAGAATCTTGTAATTAATCTGATTTAAGCACTGTTTGTTTTCTGAATCTGATCCAGATAGAATTTTTTTATTGGTCTGATCCATACCATAATCCAGAGCTGTAGCCTGGGACTATGTTAAAACAACACAAACTGTAGGTCCTTCCAGTGTTTTCTTTAATTCATATTTTTTTCAAACATAGAATTTTTTTTTAAATTTAATCTGGATTTTATGGTTAAATTACTCAAACATATAGTAACCCACCCTGGACCAGAAAAATCCTGTTTTTACAATCCCATTTTAAAGTTTGAAATAAAAACTGCAAGTTTCAGCAAGACTTGATCTCTTGATGGAGTGTGATTGTTTTTATTTTTAATTTCAACAAGTTTGATTTTGAATCTTAATCTTTGACACACTGTCCGGCCTCTCTGTCATTCAGGAAAGACCAGAACCTCCTGTCCCCGGTCAACTGTTGGTACCTGCTGCTGAACCAGGTAAGGAGGGAGAGTAAAGACCACGCCACGCTGAGCGACATCTATCTCAACAATGTCATCATGAGGTTTATGCACATCAGTGAGGACTCGGCACGGCTGCTCAAGAAGGTGAGGAGCAGAGTGCACGTGTAAATGATTGTCCAACTGTGTGACCATTGTGTCATGTTTGATGTCTTGAAAAAATGTGTTAGTGAGCTTGAAAATGCTTTATTGGTGTTCCGTGACTGGAGAGGTGAAAAATGGAGGGGTTTGAGCTCAGATTGGATCCAAAAAGTAACTGAACAGACTGAAGATAAACCAGAAGGTGTGAACGAGGCACACAACAGCTTAAGTCAAAGGAAGCGTGGGATGCAACATGAACTCAAAACTGCACAGTAGTTCCCCTGAATAAAGACAGTTTGTTTTAATCAGTCTTTCTTCATGATTACATGATCACCATGACCTTTCCTTGATCATCAAAAAAGCCAAAGTTTGAAGTCACCTCTAACAGAGTCCAGATTCCTCCTCTTGGTCAGTAGTGTCAGAGTAAATCCCCCGACGATACTTTATTGAATGAAATGTTGTATCCAAAGAGTTCTGGTCCAGCTCTGCTGTGGCTCGAATCAAAGAAACGCAGAGAAGCTTCAGTCACCAAAGCTCCACATCGCTCTGCCACACTGTGGCTTCATGACTCAAACTGGGCCTCCGCTGCCTCTTTCCACCACAAAGACGACAACTCCCTAAAAGATTATGAGCTCCTATGCTGTAGGAGTCACATGAACTCACCACAGACCCAAATTACAAAGTGGTTTTTCTTTAGAGGAGCAACCCCCCCACACAAAGACATTCATTTCTCTGTCAGGGTTAGAGAGGCAGGTGGTGGACCTATCTTTCTATGTCTACCTATGATGCAGCTACAAGGTGAATTCTCCTCAGTCTGAGGCACTTTTCACCTTTTCCATCCTGTTCTAGATGCTGTTTGTGTTGAAGCTAGTGACTTTTGTGTTTGTATGTTGAATGATGCTGGGACACTTTATCCACACAGATACCTCGGTCAGAGAGTAAACACAGATACACAGTTCACAGTTCAACTTCTGCCTTTTATGTATCCTTTCAGACACAGCATTACAGCAACAGCACGATGGATAGGGATTAAACGAATGAGGAGGATAAATGATGATTGACATTAACGTCTGCAGCCACTAATCAGTTGTGCATCTTAACACTTTGGCAGTGAATGGTATCTGAAACAATAATAGAAGGCAAAATCAGAAACAGTAGCCATAGTAATATGAGGAGTTTTTCACCTCTCTCTCAAGTGGAATCTTTCTTAATGACTGTTGGGAAGGAATATCCCAATCTCTGGTCTTCATGTGCCGCTGTAATCAAACAGAATAGTCAATGGACATGGCGGAAAAACGTAAACATCACCAGCTGACTGCTCGCTGCCATTTTTAAAGTTGAGGAACGTCTCTAGTTGAGTCTTACATCATATCTGAGCATGTGGTGAAAGAACGCACCCTGACAACTTTCCATTTGAGTGGATACATGACACCTCAATCGGTTTGGGGAAAGGAATATTCCACCCCTGTGAAACCGATTAAATGCCAGAATCAGAATCAGAATCATTTATTAATGGCCACACAACAGGGTTGGTGGAATTTGTCTCCATTCCTTGTCCATTCGGAATGGCACTTCTCTTTCGAAAAGAGGTGTATACAAAGGTTAAATTCTTTCCATTTGAGCAAATAAAACAAATGCAAGTGGAATATTTGGGTTAGGGCTGGGCGATTATGGTAAAAATAAAAACCCCGATCATTTTAAGTGATATTGAAATCACAATTAATATACACAATTATTCATTTATTCAAAAACTTCAGTACTGATTTAAACACAACTTTAAAGAACCAGCAAGTGGCACATACAGTATTATTGATACACATAAGTCACACACACTCGCTGTGGCTGCACATGGAACACAGGAGAGCTATGAAGCACAGGAACTTGCATACATCTACACTGTGCGGCATATTAATTGTTTTTCTTCGATTATATTGTTTTTATGATTGTCAGATGACAAAATTGAAATCACGATTAAAATCCAATTAATTGTCCAGCCCTAATTTGGGTCCATGTATACATGGCTAGTGTCTACCTGGGGTTGGAATTACACAGTGACCTTTTGGGGAGCCCTATTTTTCACCATGTGCACCAGAACTTTTTTTTTTTTTTTTTTAACAATCGTATTCAGCTTTGCACATACGTATACACACAGATCTCAGTACATAAATCATAATCACAACTTAACAAGGAATTATGTACAGTTTGGAAAAAATACAAAATTTTATCAACAAAACTCAAAATTCATGGCAACATCCACACCCACATAAAGAGGAGAATCCCTTAAAATTAATGAATAATATTGTTACGGTCCCGACCTCTGGTGTGACGAGTGTGTGTGTCTGAGTGTGTGTGCCTGCGCCAGGTGTGTGGGTTTTTTCCTCCCTCCTCCCAGGTGATTGGGGGTGACGGCGTCCACCAATCAGGAGCAGAGCGCGACTGAGAGGAAGGTTACATAAGGCCGGCTGGAGTTGGGAGCGGGGACCGGCTGACCTGCAGTGGTCTGTCGCCAGCAAGGACCGTCTGAGCTCGGCTCTTTAAGATACCTACCTTGTCTGATTTGTCGCCTTCTAAGTTTTGTTGTAAAATTATCCGTTAACCTGATTTAATTTGTTAAATAAACTTCAGTTTGACTTCCCTTACTGACATTCTTTCATTTGAACATTCCTTATTTGCCTTAACACCTGGCTTATGTTACTCCCTTTACCCTTTAAGAGCTCTGGGGGTAACAATATAATCAAATCAAATAAATAAATGATAGCAAAACATCTTTTTTTCAAAGCCAGAAACTGATAAATCTGCCTGCAAACATCCAAGTCGCTGTTAATTTTTCAGATACCTCTCAACCTACATTTCTGTAAACACTAAACCAATAACAAACAAAAGCAAAGGACCACATAATGATTCCTCTCAAATGAGCTGCGTCTGTGTGAACCACAGACTTGTCCAACTTATAATTTGAGGTAAGTAATGACAGGAGCCCATGGATCTTTGAACAATTCTAAGTTTAGCTGGAGCTTTGCTGTGATCTGTTCCATCAGATATACCTTCGTTAATCTATCCCTCCATTGGATAAGAGTGGGAGGAAGAGGTTTAAGCCAAGTTGTTTTAATCATTTTCCTTGCCACTAAGAGAAGGATATGTAATAACTTGGCTTTTCTTTTATCCATTGCTCCATCCGGTATTAAACCTATGATGAAGAGTGGGGCTGTTTAATGGTAGGTCTACTCCCAGAATTGTCTGTATTTCTGTTCAAATCCCTGCCCAGAATGATTTTAGTTACGGACAATCCCAGAAAATATAGGTGTGATCCCCAACCTGTTTACAATTCCTCCAGCATAAATTTGTTTTATTTTTGTCATATTTTGATATTATAAATGGTGTCTTAAAATATTGCATTTTTAATTTCCAGCTAAACTCTTTCCCGGTTGGACTGTTAGTTATCTTATGCCCTTCTTTACACACATCTTCCCACTCTTTATCGTCAAAAACCACCCTCATCTCCCTCTCCCCCTTTCTTTTACATCAACCATATTTCCTGAGTATTGCTCCTGTAAATATATGTACATATATGAGGCTATTTTTTTTGGATCTTTTTCTTTCAAATTCTTTATCAAGAAGTCCTCTATAGGTGTGGGCGATTTTAAGGGTCCTCCATTCCTTGTGTGCCATTAGGTAACTCCTTAATTGTAAATATCTAAAAACTCTTTGTGGGACAGACTCAATTTATTGTGTAACTGCTTGAATGACTTCCGGGTTTCTCCTTCAAATAACTGGTTTATAACAACCAAGCCTTTTTTTTGACCAAGTGTTGAATCCTGTATCTATTTCATTTGGCAAGAAATTTTTAATTTTTGTGATTTTGACCACTCGAGATATTGTTGACGGCGTGCTTGTCTTTTTCTTAACTTGAAACCAGACCTTTTGAGTACAATTCATCTATTCATTCTCAATCTTAAGTTTTTCCAACTCTTTTGATCTATTAAGGCATGCCTGTCTTTTTCTTGACTTGAAACCAGACATAGTGTCTCCAGACGTACTGATGGGCATGCATGTTTTTCAAGTTCAAGCCATTTTGTCTCTTCATCCTGTATTACCCATTCAGCAACCCCTCAAAATTGTGCAAATTTGGTAAGTGAAGGCCACCTTTTTCATTAGGATACTGTAATAGTTTCTTTCAAATCCTAGGTTTTTTTTCCTTTGCCAAATAAATGTAGAAGTCATTTTGTCTAACAATTTAAAGGTAGAGCTTGAAATCCATATAAGCAGGGACTGAATGAGATATAATAATCGGGGGAGTGCATTTATCCGTATTGTTTCAATCCTCCCAAAAACTGAGAGTGGAAGAATTTCCCACTGGGCCAAGTCTGATCTTATCTGCGCAATCAGTTTACCCTAATTTGCCTTAAATAGACCTGAGGTATCCAGGGTAATCATTATACCCAGATATCTAAAACCTTGTGTAGACCAAGTAAATGTCACTTTTTTTCCTAGTTGGGAAGGCAATCTACCTACGAGCATCATGGCTTCTGATTAAGTCTCATTTACTTTATATCCAGATACCTCCCCATATTCATGCAAATTATCTAGGAGGGCTGGGATGGAGTGTAGGGGGTTGTTAATATATAAGATGACATCGTCTGCATACAGCGATATTTTATGTGTTTCTCTACCACCTGCTGTTCCTGCTATCTTGGGGTTCTCTCTGTTCATTTCTGCTAGATGTTCAATACTGATAGCAAATAACAGAGGAGAGAGGGGGCATCCATGCCTGGTTCCTCTTTTCAAATTAAAACTTCTTGATGTGTGTCCATTGACCCTGACTCTCGTTGAGGGCCCTATGTACAGCACTTTGATCCAGTAAATAAAATCTACATGAAAACCCATTCTTATAAGCATATGTTCCAATAAAAGCCAGTCTAGGCAATCTAATGCCTTGTCTGCATCTGGGCTGAGAAGCATCGACGTTTCAGCGGAATTTTTAGCTACAGAAATTATATTTAAGGTTCTTCTTATGTTGTTTAATCCGTGTTGTCCTGGTATAAAACCTGTCTGATCTGCTTTTATGATTTTGTTGATGCATCTTTGAACCCTTTTTTGCCATAATTGCTGAGAATTTTTTACATCAGTGCACTATAAACTTATCGGTCTTAATGAAGCACATTTTGCTGGGTCTTTCCCTTCATTGTGAATAACAGAGATAATGGCTTACGACCATGTTTTTGGTGGATCTTTTTCATTGAGGGCATAATGGAATACGTTTTGTAGAAGGGGAGTGACCTCCTCTCTGAACTTTTTATAAAATTTTCCTGGGAACCCATCCACTCCTGGCGATTTGACATTTTTTTAATTTCTTTATTACATCTCCTATTTCCTCTTTTGTGATCAGGTCTCTCAATGCATTTGATTAGCTTGGACAGATTGAGTTTATCTAAGAAAGTTTTAATCTTTTCCTCTTTATAGTTTGTTTTCATAGAATCATATAGAGTTTTGTAGAAATCAGAAAAGGCTTCCACTATATCTTTAGGATGAGATGACATCTGTTTTGAAGAGGGATTTACTATTTTTGAAATTGTCCGGTTTGCCTGGGCTTTGCATAACTGAAAAGCTAAAAGCCTGCTGACCCTGTTACCTGACTCATAATATCTCTGGTTTATGAATCTCAGTGCTCCCTCTGCCTTATCTGTTAACAGGTCATTTAACACTTTTCTGTGTTGATTAAGCAACATCAAGGTGCTTTCTTGCTTTCTGTTTTTTTTTTTTTTTTTGTGTGTGTGTGTTCTTCTAATTCGTTTAGAGTTTTTCAAGCTTGATTTGTTCTTTGTCTTTTTCCTTTTTTAATTTTGATGAGAGAGCTATTACTTTCCCCCTGAGTACAGCCTTTACACCCTCCCATAAAGTAGACACAGATACTTCTCCGTTATCGTTATGTTCCATATAATCTGACCGTTCTCTCTTAATTTCTAGTACCACCTCAGGATTGTTCAAAAGTGAGACATTAAGTCTCCAGTGTTTGAGTTGTTTTTCTGAGTCTAAGTTTATTGATATAACCACTGAAAAATGATCTGATATTGTAATAGGTTCTCTAAAACAATCTGTGACTTTAAAAGCATTTTGTTTTGATAGACAGAAGAAATCAATTCTTGAGTAGCTACCATGGAACTTAGAGAAAAAAGTGAAGTCTCTTTCTTTAGGGTGCTTTAGGCGCCAAATATCTACAAATCCAAGCTCCTCAATTGTACTACACAGAGCTTTTGATTTGGGGGTTTTTGGTCCTTGGGCTGATGTTTTTTTATCTATTCTTTGGTTTACCACACAGTTGAAATCTCCTCCCACTATTACTAATCCCTCTGCTTTCGTGGCTAGAAGGGCTGAAATTTCTTTAAAGAAACCCGGGTCTTCTTCGTTAGGTGCGTATACGTTTAGAATGGACAGCCTAGTTTCTCCAAAAGTTTAATCCAGGGTCATTTACATTTTCTCTGCAGGGGCTTTTTTTTTTTTTTTAAACGGTCAATTTTACTGATTTTTTCCTTTTTTCAAAAATACGAACAAACGAAACAGTACAAAACAAAAACAAAACATGTTGGTAGAACGTGTGCATCTTACATTTGTTCTTACATACTTGTGACAGTATTTCACATTTCAGGTATTTACATTTTCTCCTCCAGTCTCAAAATCACTAAAGCTGTCCCACTGTTCCCCTGTCGCATCATTTCTTGAATCCAATCGTCCCAACATCTTTTCACATGCTGCAATTACTATCATCTGCTCCCTCCACATTTTCAGTGTAGGAGTTTGAGTCTCCTCCCAGAACCTTAGAGTCAGTCTTATTTAAGTTATGAAGCCAGTTATCCATCCATCCATTTTCTGCCACTTATCCGGGGTCGGGTCGGGGCAGCAGCCTAAGCAGGGAAGCCCAGACTTCCCTCTCCCTGGCTACTTCGTCCAGTTCTTGTCAGGGGATCACGAGGCGAGGCCAGCCGAGAGATGTATTCTCCCCAGCATGTCCTGGGTCTGCCCCGAGATCTCCTCCCAGTGGGACATACCCTGAACACCTCAGGGCACATCCCTGAGGCGTCCAGGAGGCATCCTTGTCAGATGCTCGAGCCACCTAATCTGGCTCCTCTCAGCGTGGAGGAGCAGCGGTTCTACTCCAAGCTCCTCCAGGATAGCCGGGCTTCTCACTCTATCTCTAAGGGAGAGCCTGGCCACCCTGCGGAGGAAACTCATTTCGGCAGCTTGTACCCGCGATCTTGTTGTTTCGGTCACTACCCAAAGTTCATGACCATAGGTGATGGTGGGAACGAAGATTGACTGGTAAACAGAGAGCTTTGCCTTCCGGCTCAGCTCCCTCTTCACCATGACAGACCAGTGCAGAGTAGGGATGGACAATTAATCAGATTTTAATTGTGATTTCAATTTTGCCATCTGACAATCATAAAAACAACATAATTGAAGAAAAACAATTAATATGCCACATGTATTGTATGTATGATGTATTCAAGTTCCTGTGCTTCATAGCTCTTCTGTGTTCCATGTGCAGCCACAGCGAGTGTGTGTGACTTATGTGTATCAATAATACTGTATGTGCCACTTGCTGGTTCTTTAAAGTTGTGTTTAAATCAGTACTGAAGTTTTTGAATAAATGAATAATTGTGTATATTAATTGTGATTTCAGTATCACTTAAAATAATCGGGATTCTTATTTTTACCATAATCGCCCAGCCCTAGTGCAGAGTACGCATTATTGCAGACGCTGCACCGATCCGCCTGTCAATCTCTCGCTCCATCCTTCCCTCACTCGTGAACAAGACCCCGAGATACTTAAACCCAGCCACTTGAGGCAGGATCTCATCCCTAACCCGGAGAGGGCACTCCACCCTTTTCCGGCTGAGGACCATGGACTCGGATTTGGAGGTGCTGATTCTCATCCCAGCCGCTTCACACTTGGCTGCGAACCAATCCAGAGAGAGTTGAAGGTCATGGCTTGATGAAGCCAACAGGACTGCATCGTCTGCAAAAAGCAGTGATCCAATCCTGAGGTCACCAAACTAGACCCCCTCAACACCCTGGCTGCGCCTAGAAATTCTGTCCATAAAAGTTATGAACAGATTCGGTGACAAAGGGTAGCCCTGGTGAAGTCCAACCCTCACTGGAAACGAGTCAGACTTACTGCCAGCAATGCGGACCAAGCTCTGGCACCAGTCGTACAGGGAATGGACGGCTCGTAAAAAGCAGTCCAACACCCCATACTCCCGAGGACCCCCCACAGGACTCCCCGAGGGACTGCCTTCTCCAAGTCCACAAAACACATGTGGACAGGTTGGGCAAACTCCCATGCACCCTCGAGGACCCTGCTGAGGGTACAGAGCTGGTCCACAGTTCCACAGCCAGGATGAAATCCAGTCTGTTCCTCCTGGATCCGAGGTTCAACTAACCTACGGACCCTCCTCTCCAGTACCCCCAAATAGACCTTTCCAGGGAGGCTAAGGAGTGTGATCCCCTGTAGTTGGAACACACCCTCTGGTCCCCCTTCTTAAAAAGGGGGACCACCACCCCGTCTGCCAATCCAGAGGCACTACCCCTAATGTCCATGCAATGTTGCAAAGTCGTGTCAGCCACGACAGACCCACAACATCCAGGGCCTTAAGGAACTCTGGGCGGATCTCATCCACCCCTGGGGCCCTGCCACCGAGGAGCTTTTTAACCACCTCGGCGACTTCAACCCCAGAGATGGAAGAGCCCACCCCTACATTCCCAGGCCCTGCTTCCTCCAAGGAAAAAAGGGGGTCTTCGAAGTATTCTTTCCACCGATCCACAACATCCTGAGTTGAGCTCAGCAGCGCACCGTCCCCACTGAACACAGTGTTTACATTGCACTGCTTCCCCCTCCTGAGATGCCTGATGGTGGTCCAGAACCTCTTCAAAGCCATCCGGAAGTCATTCTACATGGCCTCACCAAACTCCTCCCATGTCCGGGTTTTTGCCTCTGCAACCGCCAAAGCTGCATTCCGCTTGTCCTGTCGATACCTGTCTGCTGCCTCAGGAGTCCCACAAGCCAAAAAGGCCCGATAGGACTCCTTCTTCAGCTGGACGGCATCCCTCACCACTGGTGTCCACCAGCGGGTTCGGGTATTGTATTTTCGAAGAAAACACAGCAGTGTAATGCCCCTTTGGCTTACAAGTTGTTCTAGTCCATGAGAGTCCTGTAACAGCCGTCTCCTCTCCTCCTGGCAGCTGTTCAGTTCAGGCAGCGCCCCAGAAAGTCTGTGCCCGCCGTACCTTTAAAATTAAGCTTCACTCTCTTTGGTACGCCGATCAGTCAGTAAGAAGAGCCTTCACCCGTTGTTTGAATATTCTCCCGAATGAAACTTTCAGCCTTTTTCGCATCGGTAAAGCTCCATCTCTTCCCTTCCCATGTGAACCTGAGGTTGGCTGGGTGTGCTCGAGTGTGTTTCACCTTGTGGTCCCACAGGTGCTCCTTAGTCATATCTTCATATATGGATAGGATACAGTTCTCCCATCATATTCCCCTCTGTTTCTTTGCAGCTGCAAAAACTTTCTGTCACGCAGTGTAACGTAGGAATTTTACCAGTATCATACGCGGTGGTTGTTTGTCATCTGGCGGTGGACCGAAGCTCCAGTGACTCCTCTCAATCTCATATTCCTCCCCTGTCAGCCCGAAACCATCAGACAATATTTTCTTGATGTATGCATTCATTTCACTTCCTGCTTCTTATCCTTCTTGTAAACAGACAAGCCTAATGTTATTTCGTCTGTCACGGTTTTCACGATCATCCACTCGGCTCCACAGCTGATCCACTCGTTTAGCCAGCCTCTCAATTCGCTCTCTGTGTTAGCACTGCGGTCTTCGACGTCGGCTATGCGGCTTTCTGCTTCTTATGGTACGGCCACACCAAATGCGTATTTGCGGCGCGATTACATACAAAGTCAATGCAAAGATGTGTTTAGACGCTGATTTGCCTTGGGCAGCGCGTTTGGGGCGTTTGGGGCGTTTGGGGCGTTTGGCGCGTTTGGCGCGTTTGGCGCGTTTGGCGCGTTTGGCGCGGCGCATTTGCGTGTTTGGGTGGCAGACGCGAATTCGCTTGAGTTGAAAATATTGAACTTTTGATGCGAATTCGTGTGAAGGCTTGCCGTGGCCTCCAATCAGCGATGATGTTCCTCCACAACGTTATTGATTTGATGACATTTGGGGGAACCGCCACCTGCTCCGGCTCCAACTCTGCCGGAAGATGGAGGAGAAAACAATCCGTGTCATCATCCAGATTTATACAATACGACGTGTGTGTTCTACAGAGACCTGAAAAAAAGGAGCAGGCTGGGTGAAAGTTGCTGAGGAGACAGGTTTTGAAGGTAAGCTCCGTAAACATTCGTTCCCAGCTGGATTTGCCTGCATGGGTCATCACTGAGTCCAACTGTGTTTTCCTCAGTGGAGTTTTGAGCTTGATAGAGAGGAGGAAAGAGCAGGGTAGGGGTAGAGCCAGGGAAAAGATGGAAGTTCTTTATGGTCCTCTCTTTCCTCGACCTCTTCATTATCTCCAGGGAGACCTCCGGGAACATGAGTCGGGGGTTTGGGTGGTCGGAGGTTCAGAGGGTCGAGGATGAGATCGCAGGGAACAGCCAGGCAGGGCCAGTGGAGGTGGATTACCAGGGAGAGGCAGCAGCCATTGATTGATCCAAAGCTTTCACACACTCTCCTGTCATGCTTTTGAAACCACAGCTCATTGTTTTTTCAGCTGCTCTTTTGGGCTTTCTGTCTTTAAATGAATGGGCTCTCTACTCCGCATGTGCAGTGCTATGCTAACGCGCGTTGCCCCTCAGCTTGTCAAAATAGTCCATCGGCGAGACTCAGGCGTTCAGGCAGTGTGTTACAGACGATTTGCGTGAATAAATTTGCGAGTTCGCATTTCGTGTGACCGCAGCATTAAATTCGAGTTTGTAATGCACTAACTGTATTCTTGAGCTCCGTTGTGTCAGACTTAATAGCTGAAACATCGATTGCAACTCCATTCAGAGTGGTGGCAATTTGGGCAATTTCCGCCATGAGATCCTCATTGCTAGCTCTCAGTCCTGTCTCAAGGCTAATTGGATTAGCTTCAACACCGCAGGTGATTTTTAGACGAGTCTGTTCACTTTGTTTCAGCTGGTTCATTGTCAGGCCCAAACTTGTATAATCGTCGTGACTTGAGTTTATTTATTAGTAACCTAAAACGTACACTCATGGGAAATTAAGTAGGGGAAGTATTCACTTTTAGCCTGATATGACCCTAAAAGTTCTGAGTAAGGAAAAGACTTAAGGGAGAATAGAGATAGGGTTTCAAATAAAAGGAAGGAGGCCATCCGCATAGAAAGAAACTCTATGTATTTGATCCTCTCAGATAATTGCTTCTATATTATTATTTTGTCTAAGTGCTATAGCAAGGGGCTCAGGGAGCACCCCTGTCTTGTGCCTCTATGTTGGCAGGAGTAGTCAGATATTAGATGGTTAGTCAGGATAGAGGCCATAGGCGATGCATATAAGAGCCTGACCCATGAGATAAAATTGGGGCCAAAGCCAAACTTAGTTAGGGTGATGAAGAGGTAATCCCACTCAACGAGGTTGAAATCACACGTGAGGCCGCTTTCTGACAAGGTTTATGAGCTAAAAGCTTGGAAGTCTTAGCACCAATTATTTAATGTAACCGTCTGAACCAGCATATACATTTATATCTATATTAACTGTCCCATCACATCTGATGTCAGATTAAAGCCGTTTGTCATAATGGAAAGTTAACCTGACGGCAGCTGGAAGTTTGATGTACATCTTACAATTAAACAATAAACAGCCTTAACATCTGATACTGTGATTTCCCATATTTCTCTGTTTTAGTCTTTATTTTTAACGTGATCTAAAAAGATGTAGTATATTATTGTAAGGAGGATGAGGCAGAGACACCGGGAGAGTATACAGTATATCACCAAAGGTTCTGCTATTTGGCGATGACAAACCAGGAGTGCAGGTGGATCAAAAGTATTCTGAATGGATAAGCCAGCTGTGTAACTGTCTCTTCATATTGTACTCCTATTAATGACTAAGGAACAGATTACATCTGTCCCGGGAGCTGGCCCACACGATGACACGCTTCGTGTCATCTGATGCGCCCTGCTGTCCATTCTCCTGGTACAGTGACAGTGGCTCTGACCGTCTCTGCTACCCGGTCTTTCCAGCACACACTGTTTCCGCGGTGCTGGGGATCACTCAGACCAATCAGATGCTGCGCCTTGGGGCCCACAGGGCATTTAAAGGCAAGGAGAGGCGCTCAGTTAATTGGTGAAGACAGGGTTCGACTAAACCCACCTTTTCTTCTCCTTCTCTGCCATTTGCGCAGAGGGAGGCGTGGACGCGCACCCCTGCGCCTCTCTGCGCCTTCATTGCGCCTCTCTTGGCACTGCAGGAAACTTGCAAAGTGCGCTGGTCACGCCCTGTCCACGCGCCGAAGCCCGGCGCAGGGCAGGTGCGCCTGCGCTTGTGCCTGGTCTACGGAATTAGAGCCCATTCTCTTCACAGGATTGTTTAGACCTTTTACATTGAAGCTGATAGAATTTGTGTACAAGGATTTAACAAGGTGTTTGCTGACCCAGATACCTTACGTCAAGGTAGTGCAGGATGGTAATAGGAGCCAGGGTAAATGGGAAGGGTAAAGAGGAGTTGGTACACTTACACACACACACACACACACATGCACACACACACACACACACACACACACACACACACACACACACACACACACGCACACACACACACACACACACACATGCACACACACACACACACACACACACACACACACACAGAAAGAAAGAAGACATTGAAAGAAATAAACACATTAAAAAAAAATAAAGTAAGGGGAAAATGTTAGAAAAAAGCCCATTCACCTCCCCCAGTGAGATGGAGGCAACCCACACTGAGACATTTTCAACTGTACGCTTATGCATGGAGGATGCCTATTCGACAGCATCCTGCCACATACTCACAAAACAAACAAACACAACAAAAACAGCAACAAAGAAACCTAAATAATAAAAAGGATTAAGCAAACTCTTGCCACTATATTAGCTGTAACAGCAGATATATAAATATATAAAGAGATTGAGAAGTTTCTTTATCCCCTCTTCCTAAAGAAAATAAACACAGAAAGCAGAGAGAAGGAAAGGGAAAGAAAGAAAATTGAAACTCTCTACAGATCTACATAAGATCCAAGCCATAAAAAAAAGGAAAGTTGAACTTGCAATTTACTGTATATAAAACAAAAGCGGATAAGGAAAAAGGAAAATAAGGGAAGTCACATAATGAGTAAAATGGTTAAATGCAACAGAGAATGTGTTGCACATTATGGTAGTAAATAAGTGTTTACAGTTTGAAGAAAAAAATAAAATAAATCGTCATAATTTGCGCATTTATCTTGCAAGTTAAGTGATAAAAAAAAAATAAAGAGTGGAAAACGAGGAGTAAAAGTCTTTCCTATAAGGTCCATATCCATCAAAATCAATGACTTAGAGGAGAAGAAAAAAAAAAATCCCCTGTCCACCTGAGTGGAGAGGTAAAAGTAACTAGAAAAGCAATTTCTGAAGAAATTGCGCTGTGAATGCAGAATGCTGAAGCAGCTTGCGCTGAACTGCTAATGCAACAAAAGCTGAACATGAATGACTGAAGGTTTGTCTGAAAATGGCTGAATGAAGTCTTAAAATGCTTGGGCTGAGCTGCTAAAGCAGAATACTGAACAAGAATGACTAAAGTTATGTCTGAAATCATTTGAATTAAGTCTTGAAAAGCTTGTGCTCAACTGCTAATGCAGAAAGCTAAACATGAATGACTGTAGCCCGACCGATATGGGATTTTTGGGGCCGATGCCGATACCGATACTGAGGGCAAAAAAAGCCGATATCCGATATATCGGCCGATATCTGATATATCGACCAATATCCGATATAATGGCTAATATATATAATAAATTCATTGATAAACGCAGGATATATACTGTATATAAACACAAATTATTATAATACCCATATGATTCAAGACAGAGACAAAACACTATTAAATTAAGACAAGGAACTTTAATTAAAAAACTGTCAGCGTAAGAACTGTAGTTTAAACAAATGATAAATAAGAACAAGCTGTAAACACAATAATAAATAAATAAGTCAAACTTTAAACACAGTAAGTAGAAAGAAAGTCAAACTGTAAACACGCAATGATAAAGAAAAAAGTCAAACTTTAAACACAATAATTAAAAAAAAAGTCAAACTGTAAACACACAATGATTAATAGGAAAAATTAAACTTTAAACACAATGATAAATAAGGCAATAAGGCAAGTTTGTGCGAACAAACTAGTGCAAACTGTATTTTAAGAGTACAATGAAAATAAATATTCAAAAATAAAGTTTTCAAACTGTAAACATGTAAACAGTTGCATAATGCATATATCATTTCACAAAGATGCAACTTACACTATGTTAAAAGGTCGTATTATACTCTTACATTAGATAATGGTGGGCGTGTGAATTAACAGTAGCATTTATCTCTGTTTATCTCACAGAAAAACAACTTACACGACATAAAAACCCCATGTTATACTCTTGTATTAGATAATGGTGGAGGTATGAATTAACAGTTCCAATTATCTCTGTTTATCTCACGAAAAAAAACCAACTTACACGACGTTAAAACGCTGTATTATACTCTTACATTAGATAATGATGGACGTGTGAATTAACAGTAGCATTTGTCTCTGTTTATCTCACAGAAAAACAACTTACACGACGTTAAAAGGGGTTGCACTCCAACTATTTAAGTTTTCTAGATGTTTATTAATAGGGGTTTGTCCCCTAATAAAGATTTTAGGGGTATGTTTATCTGATTTTGTTCCAAGCTCTTCCATTTTGCCTCATAGTTTGAATCATACCAGTAGACTAGGAAGCACAATTGAGCTGCTCTGTAATAGTCCTCTAAACAAGGCAAAGCTAGCCCGCCTTTATCCTTGGGAAGCTGTAATGTCCGAAACTTGAACCGAGGTCTTTTTTTTCCCTAAATAAAGTTTGAGATCATTCTGTTCCACTCAATGAATTGTTTTGGAGGTACTTCTACAAATAAGGATCAAAAGAGAAAAAGTAGCCTGGGAAGTACTTTCATTTTAATCGCACCTACCCTGTCATACATATTCATTGGTAGTAGTGACCAGCGATTTAGGTCATTTTTAATTTCTACTGTTACAGAGGTAAAATTGTGATTATAGATTACTAATAAATCTTTGGGCAAATGTATCCCAAGGTATTTGATAACATTGCCTTTCCATTTAGATTGACTCGCTCCACACTGAGATGAAACTTGCATACACAAACTCAGACCTGACGCCCATGTTCAGATTGATAAATACCGAACTGTGTGTGAAAAGGAGCGTACAACCATTTTTGAGGCGCACGCATGTTTAATAAATGAGGGCCATGGTGTTCAGTGAAGGGGATGTAATGCTGCTTATTATGGCGTGTGAGTTGTGTTGTATGCTGGAGAGATATTATTACACACACTTCTTTAACATTCAACACTTGAGGTGTTGCTTTTTTGGATGAAAGCCCTCTCCATATCTTTTTTACTTTCATCTGTCTTTTCTTCTTACACATACACACACACACACACACACACACACACACACACACACACACACACACACACACACAAACAGTCGGCTCATGTGATCCCTGTTAAGGCTCTTCATTGACCTCTGGATCTCTTCCCAGCCTTCTCCTCGTCCAGGAGCTGATGAGCTGCAGCTAACAGGTTTTTCCAAAGGAGACATCTGTGTCTTTGGGATCTGTTTGTTAAAGAAATCCACAATTGATAAGCAGATTTTCTGAAATATGGTTCTGTCATGTTTGGAAAGATACAATTCCAGGATTACGCCCAGCTTATGGAGCAGATCAGCCTCTCATTTACGAAATCTCTGGACCTTTTTAATGCTTCGCTTGTGTTCTCCCGACTCTCTGTTGTGTCTCACTCTTGCCCACTTGAGTGCTTATGAAGCTTGGATTCTGTTTACCATCTCTGATTGGGTACAAGACCTGAGACCTAAAGAAGAGGTTGGAGACAGACCTGGAGTGCTAACCAAGGCTGTAACATCATCCAGGTAGCAGCGAGCACTGTCAGCTGTGGTCCAGGGATTAAGAATTCATTATCATGACCCGTAACATCTGCAGCATGTGAGACAGGACAGAGTGAGGGAAATTTGGGAGCAGCTACGTAAATAAAAAGTGAATGCTTCTTTAAACTGATCAAAATAACCCTGTTAAAGATTATACCCGAACAGCCAGGTGCGTGCGTGCGTGCGTGTGTGTGTGTGTGTGTGTGTGTGTGTGTGTGTGTGTGTGTGTGTGTGTGTGTGTGTGTGTGTGTGTGTGTGTGTGTGTGTGTGTGTGTGTGTGTGTTTGTGTGCGTATTCGTGTGTGTAACTGAGTCAGCCTCATGGTGGGGCTGATTGAGTTGACGTATTTGGGAGAATTCTTTCAAACTGAGGCACCGGGTAATGTGTTGACCATGTGTTACAACCCGACTCGTGAGGGGAAAGGGAAGCAACATAAAACCCCGGTTCTGGTGTAAATAATAAAGTTGTTTATTTGCTTTAACGGAAAAAACTGTGCAATTAATCAGAGGGGAGGTGTACAAACGAATGGGGAGGAGGTGGCTACTTAAAAGACACAAATTTACAACTTAAATCAACTCTAACCTAGAGCGAGATAACACAAAATAACTAACACAACCGAAACTCCGAATCAGCTCCCCCAGCCCCGTACAAGTTACACACAGTTCAGTTAGGTTTCCTCCCCTCGTCACACATAACAAACATCCTAACACAAAAGCCTAACAAAGTGTCTGCCCCCGTGCGTCCGCGTCTGCAGCCTCTTGAGCCCACTGCTCCACGTGGATTGGTCCCGCCGACTGCTCATCCGCCAATCGCAGCACCCTGTGGGCAGCACCCTCTCATGCAAGCACACTCAGAGAGAGACACGCACACCACACACACACACAGACATACACACACAAAGCACTAGCTCGCAGACACGGCAACCCTGCCCACTCATAATGCGGCGGCGGCCGTAACACCATGTGGGCAGTGAAACTCAAGCCGTGTTTGGCCATAACTGTAGGAGATGCTGGGACACTGATACCACTCCCGGCGCCCTGCATTTAACACAGGATGATCAATCCCCGGCTCTGTTTTGCATTTTTACAGCACAGGTCAGTGTGTCGCCTCAGTTCATCATTCATTAAAACCAAAGTACAGAGACAAGGCTGAGAATGTGTGCAACGCACAGGTTTGAATGAAAACAGCCCTTTAACTGTGTTTAACTGTTTCAATACAGGTTAGACTTTGCAGACAGTCCTGGAGTCTAGGTTTTGGTTCTAAATAATTTTTGTTTGGAAAAATTGCTTCATTGCGTCAAACTGTAAATTTATCTTGATTGTCCCCCTGTGTTTCTCTTTCAGAGCAAGGAAATTGCCTTTCAGCTCCAGGAAGACTTAATGAAGGTCCTAAACGAGCTCTACACAGTAAGTAGTAATGACTGCCCTCCTGATGCATGTAAACTGTGTGTTTGAGACTGCTTTACAGCTCCAAGCTTATACTCTGCAGTTTAAAGTGATGAAATGTATTAAGGTGTCATCTTTGTTTGAAAATTCATGCAAAGACAACACCAGGGATTTCACCTTTTCTATTTGTGTCTTCATTCAACAGCTATCACACAGGGCAGCTGGGCAAAAAGGGAAATGAACAAGGTCTCTCCACTAGGGAGATTCAAATTAGTAGTCGTAGTAGGATCATTAATTTTTCATACATAGTACAATATTTATCACATAACAGACATTTTAAAACTCAGGGATGTTAGATTGTATTGCATGACTAGTCGTCGCTGAAAAATAAAGTTCAAGGGAGGTTGAAGCTAAAAGAAACAGTCTGCTTTTTATGGAGAGCAAAAGCAGGAGAAACACATAGCAACCAAGCTTCCATCATCTGAAGAGGGTTACTTTCTCTCTCTGAACAGAAATCTGCACTGGGAGCAGAAAATTTCTGTATCACGCACATCCAAAAATGTACAACTTTCATGCAGATGAACAGGATCTTTTAGTTCTGAAGTTCAAAAATGCCTGCATTTATAATATTCATCACACAGATCAATGTGGTAACCATGTGATAAACAAATCCTAGCACGAAATTGCGGCCACACTCGCCGGAGAAGAGGGATTGGTGAAAAAAAATGTTGTGAACAGTGTGAGCACCTTCTTCTCCTCTGGTTCAGTACAGTGGTAGGCATGAATTTGTAATACACTTCCCCCTGCAGCTTGGGAATGAACGCTGAGCAGAATACTAAAATCGATAAAGCCACACACGATGCTCTCTTGTGCCGATTCCCTGCGTCTCATTTCTGTGCGTCATATTCCTGTGGAAACGATTATTCAGCCTTAACTCTAAGGTTCAAGAAATGAAGCCCATGCAGAAGTGGTAGAAGTTTCTGTTTATCAAGAATCTACACAAGGGTTGACTGCAGAAACAGACTTTACAGACACACATATATATATATATATATATATATATATATATATATATATATATATATAGATATATAGATATATATATATATATATAGATATATATATATATATATATATATATATATATATATATATATATATATATATATATATATATATATATATATATATATATATATATATATATATATACTTTTCTTTGATCCAAGACTTGAAAAAAGTGTTTTGTACATAGTTCCTCACAGTTTTTACCCTTTAGCCCTGGTTCTCCTGACCTCATAGAAGTATAGAAGTTCATATTGCAGTGAAAATTGAGTCCACATCGAGTAAAAATGTGAACAGAAGCAAAAAACGTTCTAAAAAATCAAATCAGCTTACCTTAGGTGCAGGACTGTGTAGATTTTGTAAAGATAGAACCATAACACTTTTTTCATTTGTTCCTTATGCTTCAGGGTACCCTAAAAATGTGTTCTATATATTCCCAACTTATTTTTAAATGTCTTTTAATGTAATTTTAATGTCCTGGAATTCAAATTCTTTATTTTGGGACCTTAAGCAGATATAAGATTAAAATGCGATTAATTAGATTAATTAATTACAAATCCTGTAATTAATTAGATTATTTTTTTTTATCACCTGACAGCACTAATATATATATATATATATATATATATATATATATATATATATATATATATATATATATATATATATATATATATATATATATATATATATATATATATATATATAAGAGGCAAAAGAGGGTCCAACCTAGTAGCAGGGTGTACAAAATAAAGTGGCCGGTAAGTGTGTAAGACAGCGCTGGAAGTTGGAAGTACTTTGTATGAGTCACATTTCGGGGTTAGAGCTTCTACAGTGCTTTTAGTCAAGCTGACTCTGTACAACGAGGAAAAAGAGCCACAGGCTTTTAATACACTTAATGGAATGGATATATATTTATGTAGCTGGGTAACGGACAGTTGGTACAGATCCATGCTTCAGCTTTAGGTTCTTGGTGAATCCTGCTTTGTACTGGCCCTCGTTGAGAAAGCAGTGCAAAGTGAAACGGTGAGCGCACAAACAAAACATTTTAAGAGTGGTTGTGGGTGCATCTCCATCAAAATTAAAATTTATCCACCGAGTCTTCAAAACCTCAGATGATGGAGTTAAAAAAGACTTCTGTGCTCTTTTGTGCAGCCAACAACAGAGCAACCGCCGTGCTTCGCTCGTACCTTCGCCATGTTCATTTTACCGAAGCAGCCAAAGTGAAAACCGTGCTGCACAGAAGGGGCAGTACAAGGGGCAGGCCTGGAGGAGTTACTTTTTTTCTGCCCTGCTTGAGGTCATGCAGGGCAGATCTCAAATCTGCGTGTTGAAGCATAAATGTCCTGAAAGGAAACTTTGTTTGGAGCAAGCAAGAGAAGGAGACAATAGATTTTCGCATATCGGGGGTGTTTGTAGACAGGCTGGCGCGCATTACTGTTAGAAAAACCAGTCTAATGTGAATTTTGCATAATATGGACACCAGACACCAGTCTGCCCTGAGAGTTTAACACCTCACACATGCTGAGGGAATTTTAGAGGCTGATGTTGTTCAGTAGGAAACAGGATGGATTCAAGTCTTCATTTCTTATTGTAAAAGTAAAACACTTATCAGTCAGAGGCAGTGCTGTTTTTATATGACTGTACTATGTGCTCTTTAGAGGCAAATCTTGTGTGAAACAGTCGTTCAAAAACAAAAATTATCAGCTGGTCAGATGACTCAGTGGTCTGACATAAGCATGTTCCATGTTCTCGTATCCCTTGGTTACTCCTGGACTCCATCGCCAAGCTGTTTTAGTCACTCTAGACTCCATATGTGCCACTTTGACTCCAGATCTGACCTGGTTTAGCCCCAGTGGAAGGACTCAGAACACATACACACACACACTAACATCCAGCAGCAGTTGCATCAGTCAGCCACAGTCCCATCGTCGGCCTCCACCAATCAAATTTCAGGTCTGCTCTGTCTCTAAATCTGTCCTTTCTAAAAGAAACACCAAAGTAAACGCAGCAGCAGCAGCAGCAGCAGATGCCAGACAAGCAAGTGAGGAGTGCAGGCCGAGGTCAGTCACCCGTCTCTAAGCTGGTTTCAGTTGGCCAATCCCACCAAAGGCAGAGGGCTCCACGATAAGTTTCTGCTTTTCCACTTGCTCTATTAACTTGGAGCACAATGGAGATGTTTAGGCTTGGAGATGGGCAAATCTGTTTGTGTTTGTGCTGAAGCTCAGGTTTGGTGCAGATGAGTGTGTCTAAACACAGGTTGTGAGCTGTAATTTGCAGGAGTTTGTTGGCTCCAGGTTAAACAGTTATGCTGCGTGTTGCTGCCTTCTCCTGGACACTAGAATGAATGTCAAATTAAACACAATGATTCTTCATAAATCCACAAATTTTTCTTTCTGCGTATTTACCCATCCCCCAACAGCTGTGAAGTGTTGGCAGAAGGGATTCTGGTGTTTGAACAGTGTGTTGTGTATTTTTTTAGTCTTACATTTTTGACGCAAATGAGGTTGTGCTTTAGTCTGTTATTTCATGCAATTTAAATTCCAGCTCTTTATTTTCAGGCACCTCTAAGGATCACTGACTTCTTCACATTGGCCTCATGCCCTTGACTTTTCTCCCACAGCTGATGATTCATGGACACAGTTCTCCCCAAGCCTCTGCTTGTGTTTCTGTTCTTTGTTAATGAGACAGTTATGATCCCCCGGCTCTCTATGAGAGCCGGGGGATCATAACTGTGGTTTACCTGCTTCTTAAGAACTGAGTCAGAGTTAAATGGAAATATGCAGCCTGCATGAGTAACACTCGCAGTCCAGTGTGTCCTGATAAAGATGTCTAAAACTGCAGGAGGGCCAATCAGACACCAGCATTAAGGATGCCTGATGTACTGTTACTGTTTGACCGCACATAGGGTAGAAGGGTTTAGCTAATTTGTTATCATTAAAGTAGTTTAAACTTGCTGCGTTTACGAGGAAATGTCACTTGGCTAAGCCACAGAAAGATCACATATCATTTAGAAGTCACCAAAAGGCTCTGAAGTCCACATTGGAGATATATATATATATATATATATATATATATATATATATATATATATATATATATATATATATATATATATATATATATATATATCTATATATATATATATTGGAGAGATTTTCCCGTTGCTAGGCGCTACCCAAGTAGCTGCCTGTTGCGGCGGCTCTCTCGTCTTTGTCCGTTTCTTGTGGTTTTTTTGTCTCTTTTTCGTGGTCTTTGTGTTTGGAGTGGATCGTCACTTTGTGTGGTTCGTTGTCGGTCGCGGACACCAAGCTTTTTGTGGCTTCGGCGATGTTTTTTGCTGCTTTTCTCCTGTGTTTGTCTGGGGATCCTGCATGTGGCCGTGGCTGCATTGTTTACATGCAGGATTAGCTGTTGGCGGCCTGTGGCATGTCGGTGCTGGCTGGTGTGGGGCTTGGTGGTTTCCCTCGAGCTGGGGGGGAGGAGGTGGGGACGACGTGCTGGTTCTCGGATGTGGGCTGCGAGGTGGCGACGTGGACCTGTCCTTCCATCCGTCGTTGTTGGGAGCGTGGGATCTGGCCCCGGGGGATGGACGAGCTGGCTGTGCTGACCCAGCGGCATCGTGCTGTTCACGGACGAGGCTGACGGAGCTGACATCGGACACCGGCGCCACATTGGAGGAGCTTCGCCTGCTGTGAGCAGACAGGATCCAGGAGACAGAGACTGAACAGACTTCTGGGGAGGCTCAGTCCTGGACCCTGTGGATGTGGAGACTGGCTGGGCTGGAGAGTGGTGGACGAGTGGTGGACGGGATGTCGTCATCTAATTTCTTATGGACTTTTTTTGCACTTTCTATACTCTTTCTTACTTTTGTTTTCTTAAATGCTGCGGTGACTCCTGAATTTCCCCTCGGGGATAAATAAAGTATTTTCTATTCTATATATATGAATAATTTTATTGTTAAGAGGGTGGAAAAAAAGCTTCAGTTACAGACTAAATTTACAGGGCCTAGAGCAAACCTGATGAACATCATCTGGTTAGCATCAGCATCTCAGACAACAAGATAGAGGATCATCATTGGTCAGGACAAAAATATAACATCATTTTTACTATCTTTACCAAGAGTGTGTCTCTGTTAGTTTGGAGCTACATTATTACACTGAATCATTCAGCACGTTTGTTCACCTTTGTTATCTCAGCTATTACAGAAAAGTAATGAAGCTAAGCTTCAGGAGCTTGGACAAAAAAGGCCAAAGAACTCCCAACAAACAAAGAGACATAATGAACAACACAGCTAGAAGGTAATGTTAGGCTAACTTTAGCTTATGTTAGAGAAAATCCCAAAGCGTCTGTTAGACTGCAGTCATGGTTATAGTATTTAAGGTAACTTAACATTTATTTACAGCAAAGTCACAATCTGCTGCCTCAAATACTATATGAGCCAATTCCTTAGTTTACATGTATTTATTTATTGAATTATATTTTTAAACAAGCTGTGTGTGGTGGGTGTGCCTTATGACTGTGATCCCTCAGGTGGAGAGCTTAAGAGGAGAGTACTGCAGCCCAGTAGTGTGGCTGACTGGGGCACACAGTCTTTAGACCTTGCGGGCCCGCACAGTCTCGAGTAGAAAGTTTTATTTACAGTGTCTTCATTGGAAAGTTAAACTCAAAAGTCAAATAAATGTCATAATTTTCTTTTTCAACCACATCATCTGGACATTCCATCTTTTTCATCACGAACCACAAGCGTCTTCAGGAACAGTCAGCCCAGGAGTGATTCACACGAAGGTTTAAAACAAAGTATACAGGGACACTACAATAATCTTGCTTTGGATGAGAAGTGATCATTTTGGACGCAGCCACTTTGGAAGGGCAGTAATTGTTTCGACAGCGCGCCATCCGGCACTTTTAAATTTTGTTGTGCATTTTACATGTCACAATGACAATAAATTCTATCTATCGATCTATCTATCTATCTATCTATCTATCTATCTATCTATCTATCTATCTATCTATCTATCTATCTATCTATCTATCTATCTATCTATCTATCTATCATCCGGGACAAAGAACAAAGGAGTCTTCCCAGCTCAACTCACAGCGGTAACGAAAGTTCAACGCTTCATAGCGTAAAAGCTATCGACTGAAACATGTGCAATGTGAATTAATTCTTCAAAGGAGAAGTTAAAGCTAATTTAGAAGCACTTTTCGAAATGATATGAGTCACATTGGAAAATGGTCAATATTTCTTTTGTATCGCTGTTGAAGACAAGGAGTGTGCACAGCGCAACAAATCTTTGACGGGGACAGGGACGAGCAGGCTGTTAATGTTTTGCATGAAATTGTTGCTGAAGAAAACACAGGGAACGGCAAGTATGCTTTAAAAATGCGCTTAACCAGAAGAGGAAAGCTTGCCCAGTTAACACGCAGAAAGAACATTTTTAAAGAATTAATGGAGGACATTATGAACGCAGATGAAGTTAAGGAAAACATGGATAAATTAAAGACTTTGTTGGATGGTTTTAAGGAAACGCGCCTGGCTTATGAAGCACGGTTAGATGTTGAAGAGGAAAAACGCGACAGTGACGCTTGGTTTCAATCCAAAATAACCTGCATTGATAACTTTGTAGATGTTGTCAATAAATGGTTGTCTGGCTTCACAGCAAGGAGGCGCTGATGATGATTTTGGGTTAGGTGAAAGTGCTGCAGTCTCCTGCAAGTCTAAAGGGAGTTATGCTCAACTGTATCATCTACATCCTCAGCTCCCATTTGTGCAGAAGTGGAAAAGGCTGCTTTAATAGCAAGACTAACTGCTCTAAGGGCAAACATGCACTGGAGGAGGAAGAGCAGGAGCTCAATATACAAAGGGAGCAACTGAGGAAAAGAAAGTAAACATTGGAGCTACAATCTGAGTTGGATGCTGCCACTGCTAAACTACCTGTCTTCAACACTATGGAAAAGCCAAAACTCTAACAATGGATGGAATGAATGAGTCTGAGGAAATGTCTGAGAAGAAAAACGGCCACACAACAAGGAACCCAATGCACAAGAGCACAGGAGATACACAAAGTGTGCATCCAAAGGAAGGACCGCAGTACAACTTCTCACTGCATCAGTCAGAACACCCAAAAGCATCACAAAAACTTCATGAAAGCACACAGGCTAGTAAACCATTCAAGTCAGGAACCATGACACAGAAAAGAACCTCTGAGCAAAACTAGAGAAGTTGCATTTCCTTGCAGCAAATGGTTTGAAATGCTGAAGCTGGAAAGTTTGAATAAAAGTGGAAAAAGCTGAAAATGTAAAACAAAATAGCTAAATAGTTGAGCAAAGTATGAACTGAAAATTTGGAGTCTAGAAGGAGTAAAGAGGAAGGGAACAAAGAGTGGAGACAGAGTAAAGAAGCAGTAAAGAAAAAAGGTGAGGTAAAAGTGAAATAGAAGTGAAGAAGAAAGGCAGAAAAGAAAAAGTGAGAAGGAACTAAAGGAAAAGTTGAGAGGAAGTGAAGAAAAAAAGTTGAGGAAAAGGAAGTGAAGACAAGAAATGGATAAAGAGAGTGGATACAGTGGAAAATGTATGTCAGCCTATAAAAGTTGAATATATTAAATACAAATGAAATACAGTCTAAACGGACAATCCTGAAAAAATGCATAAGAGAAGAGAAATTTATGAACTATTTGTAAATAGTGTGAAGTCTTGTGACCAGTTTAGTGTGTGAACCAAGTGTTGAAGTATGCAGAACAGTGGCAATCGCTCTAAGACTGCAAGGGAAGCTCAGCTTCCCCTAAAATGTACCCAAAAAAAGTGGTGATATGTTCTGCTGTGTGTACATTTCATTGACAAAATATGCGCTTGACTTCCTTCATCTTTTGTTCAGAATCAGCTCCTATCACAGGTAACTGGCTCCACCTCCTTCTCATTCATCCCCGCAGTGTCTCAGCGCTTTAACTCAGTCGAACGTTGACCATCTTCTGACTTCAGCGGGGAAGCGTAGAGTGGGTTGTTCCACCGTGGAAACTGGACTGTCATTGGATAAACGCTAGGTTTTGTCCCGCTCTCGGATGCTGAGTGTCTCTGGGGGTCTATGAGGCAGTGGGCTGGCCTGGACGCTGGGCTTCTGCATGATGATTGGATGATCTGTCTGAGACCGAATCCCTTTTTGATTGACAGTGAAATGAGCCAGTCAGGGATCTTGACGTATAACCCACCACCGGAGCATCTTCTCAGTTTTACAGTCAGTGGTTCTGGACTGATCCAGAGGTTTTATTGATCCCCAGCGAGTGTACTTTTCTTTAAAATGATGAGCGTTGTGTTTAAAGATCTTCTCTCTTTTCACCAATAAGCAGCTACAGCTACAGCTGTGGAGCTTCTCCCCCTGTCACTCACACTTACAGCCTGTCGTAGTCTCATGTGGCAGCTCCAGCTGCTAGCAAGCTGACACGGAGGGTAGAATTTAAGTTTAAATAAACAAATTTATGATGTAGGCCTGAAAACAGTGAGCTTCCCTTCCTTGACTGACCAGCAGCTGCCACTGATGCATAAGGTGGAAGCAGTTAAAGTTTAAGGAGTTTTAGTGGATCAGTAGATTATTTCAGTGTCTGTTTTTGATGGTAAAATGTTTAAAGAAAAGGTTTAATCTTTCAAAAGTAAAGAGGGTAGAGATGTGAAGCCTACAGCATTTTGTGATATAAGTAGAAGAAGATGCAGTAAAAAGGAGCTGTGGATCCATACGGGGTGAGAAGATTGATGGAGGACTTTGGAAATGGTGCCAAAGTCTTTAAAATGCCCAAACTGTACAAACTTGTGTGTCCTGTGTGTGGTAGACTGTATCTGCATGTCCTGAGACACCCAGCAGAGATCAGGTGTTACCATGGTGATCACTACTTACATCATAACGAGTAACAGCTGTTGGAACCCTGCTCAAGGAGCAGCTAATTTGTCTCTTTTTGGGCTCTCTATTGGGCTAGACATAGGTCAGAACAACCTGCATTTATGCTGAAACCCTAAGGGCTAGAAGAAAAACAAAATAAATTGTGAGAATCTGGAGACTCTGATGAACAAGACGCTGTCCCTTAAAAGACTTTAGGATTTAAATTGACCGCAGGAGGGTGATTTATAAATGTAGTTAGGAATGAAGTTGATGAGAAATATAGGTCAGATTTTAACATTACTCCAGGTTAGAGAGATATGAGCGTGTCTCTCACACTGAGGCGTTTTTTGGCAAAACTACATTTTTTTGGTAAAATATTAAAAGATTAATGCAGCACTAATAAGAAGAAAGGAAGACAGAAGAAGATAAAGTAGAAGTTTGACAATTATTAGGTGTGGGAAAAAGCTGTATGAATAGTGGAGCATGTAGATTAAGTCAAAGGGGGAGGTATGGTATTATAAGTTACTGAAGAACATGTGTGTCTTTGTTCCTGAGTGTTTTGATTACTTAGTATAAACAGCTGTGTGTGATGAAAGGCTTGTCATGTTTGAATCTTCTGTCGCCTTGTCTCTGTTTTTGATGGTAAAATGTGTGTGTGTGTGTGTGTGTGTGTGTGTGTGTGTGTGTGTGTGTGTGTGTGTGTGTGTGTGTGTGTGTGTGTGTGTGTGTGTGTGTGTGTGTATGTGTGTGTGTGTACATGTGTTTGTGTGTATTTTTGTGTGTGTGTTTGGGTTGGCTGTTTGTGTTCGTGTAAGAGAGTTTGGGTTGGCTGTTTAGGCATAATAAAGAAACACATGTGTTTCTCTGTCCCTCAAAGACCTCATCAGTGATTATCCACAGCTGTGTGGTAACCATGGTGATCATGATGATGTCATAATGAGTGTGATGTGGCAGTTGAACTTTGGAGCTCCTTTGTATCCACTGATCTTAAACTGGATTTTTGGGCTAGACATAGGTCCGAACAAACTGCATTTACACTGAAACCCTAAGGGCTAGAAGAAAAACAAAAACATTGTGAGAATCTGGAGACTCTGATAAACAAGATGCTGTGTTTTCCAGAACTGTGGGCATAAAACTGACCGCACAAGGGTAATTTATAAATGTAGTTAGGAATGAAGTTGATGGGAAATATAGGTCAGATTTTAACATTACTCCAGGTTACAGGGATATGAGCGTTACTCCCACACTGAGGCGTTTTTTGGCAAAACTGTACATTTTTTGGGGTAAAATACTCCCTTTGTCAGAAGCAGGAGATGTCAGGGAACATTATAATGTAGTTTTTATTTATCTGCTGTGAAGATTTTGGAAGTTATGACAATTTGTTCAAGATTCGCACAACCTTTTTGCAGCAGCCTGTCTCACTCTGGTCGGAAACATTCCGCACTCTCGTAGCTGAGATTTTAGGGCAAAGTGGGAAAAGTTTATGTTGCTTGAAGAGTGAAATCTCAAAAACAGTAAAAGCTGATCAATAGTACATAAAAACCTGAAGAGTGGAAAGATAGCTGAACATTTTAAAGTTCAAATGAAGTCTGTAAGTGGAAGTAAGCTGAAGTTAGAGCTTGTTGTTGAAGGAGATTTAAAGGAAAGAGCTGAAACTTCCCATCTATTTTAGATAGAGAAAATGTTTTGGAAAAAGCTGAATAAATCAAAAAGTTTGATAGTTTGAAAAGTAAAAATATATAGCACACATGTCCTAAACAAGCTGAATAGTTTCAAAGTTGAACGGTGAAAATCGGACAAAATTTGAAGGTTGTGAAAAGAGCCAAAAAACGTATGGAAGAAGAAGAAGAAGAAGAAGAAGAAGAAGAAAAAGAACCGGAAGAGGATTAATAAAGTAGAAGAACAATATGTTGAAATGCTGAATCAGCATTTCAACATAATCAGTCAAAGAGACACAGCAAGAGGTGATGGGAACTCCTTCAACCCAAGTAAAGCCCGTGCAAGACATAGCTCTATAGAGCATCTTACAGAGACAGAACGACATCACTTTCCCTCTTGTCACCCAACAGCATTGTTTTTCTCTACTGCAAAAGGATGTTAAGGTCTTTGAGGGGGATCCAGTTGAATACAGATCCTTTTTACGAGCTTTGGAGCATGTTATAGAAACAAAAACACTCTGTGGAAAACAAAGGTTGTATTATTTAGAGCAGTGCACCAGGGGGCAGTGTAGAGAACTTGTAAGAACCTGCATGTACATGGATCCAGATAGGGGCTATGTTAAAGCTTAGGAACTTCTCCATGAAAACTACGGCGATGAGTTCAAGAATGCCAGTGTATATATAGAAAAGGCCCTGTCATGCGGTCCCATTAAACCTGAAGACTCTAAAACTTTAGAGACCTTTGCTCTGTATCTAAGGGAGGGCTGCAACGGGATGGAAAAAATCACATTGAAGAATATTTTCAGTGAGAGAGGTTGGCTGGTTTGGGTGGATAATTCAAAACTCAATGGTGTGTCGGTAAGGACAGAGGAGCATAGTCAGGAATCCAGTTTCAAGGTTTATTCACAATGTTTGAGCTGTTGTCTGACAAAGAAACAGAGTAAAAAAGGTATTAGACCAAACAAATGCCTATCAAAACATTAATCTTCAACTTAGGTAGTATTACTCTAACATGCAACATAAATACTAATACATAACTGAAATAATGAATAAAGCCAAACTAGTCACAGCAGAATCAAAACTCACTTCGCATCTAACAGTCAAACATTCCAGGAATCTCCACAGTCCTTTGTCCTTCTCTGTCTGGTGGTGAAAGGAAGATTGCAGGTAAGGGGAGGGATTTATAGCCTCCTGGTGCCACACACCAGGAAATGGGAAGTGTGGGTGTGGCTGCAGTTTTCCTCTCCTGGTGGGTAAAGGGATAGTCTGGGGATTTTCTACAGCCACCCCTCAATTGTGTGCAACACATTTGACATCCAAGAAAATCTTCAGGGGTTATGCTGAGGTTCCAGATCATCCTTGGTCTCTGAGAGGGAAATCAATCGAGACACAGGCCGTACACAAGGTTCTCCTTTTATCAGGATCTCCGCCACTCTTACTCTTTTATCTGAGCCTGTAAAAACTTTTTGCACTTTCCCAATTGGCCATGATGCACGGGGAAGACTTGGATCAACAACCATAACCATGGCATTCACAGGGAGGTTTGGGTTTTCCATTCTCCATTTTTGTCTTGATTGGAGGGTCGGGAGGTAATGTTTAATGAAACTTGCCCAGAACTGGTCTGCAAGCACCTGACTGTGACGCCATCTCCTGGTACCCAGTAGGTCAGAATGGGTGTAGAGGACTTGGGGAAGAGCTGCCTCCTGCCGCCCCATAAGCAGCAGATTTGGAGTAACTGGATCTGGGTCTGATATGTGAGATGATACATATCCAAGGGGTTTTGAGTTTAAGATCTCCTCCACTTCAATCAACACTGTGTTCAAAACCTCTTCTGTGACAGTTTGATTGCCCAAGATAACTCGCAGTGCAGATTTGATGGCTCTCACCTCCCTTTCCCAAGTTCCACCAAAGTGTGGAGCATGCGGGGGGTTTCTCAGGAAGCGAACTTTGCTTTTTTCCAGTTGTGCCTGAAGGGCAGGGGTCAACTGATCAAAGGTCTTTTGTAACTCTCTCTCTCCTCCAATGAAGTTAGTGCCTTGATCCGAAATTACCTCAAAGGGGGTTCCACGCCGAGCTACAAAACGTCGGAAAGACATGAGGAAGCTGTCTGTGTCAAGGCTGGTCAGAAGCTCTATATGGAGGCAGCGTGTGGTTAGGCATTTAAAAAGTATCCCCCATCTTTTTTCATGACGGCGGCCTACTTTAATGGTGAAAGGGCCGAAACAGTCCATACCTGTGGACCAAAAAGGAGGCTTGAATAGGCGCAGACGAGATGGTGGTAGGTCAGCCATACGAGGAATCAGTGGTTTGGCTTTCCATTTCTTGCAATCAAGACATGAGTGTTGGTGTTTCCTGACAGCTTGTCTCCCTCGCAGAATCCAGTAGTTCCTGCAGACGCTGGAAAACACTCTCTCAGGACCCGGATGATGCAACTTGTGATCATAGTCTTTGATGAGTAGTTGGGTAATGTGACTCTCTGGACTTAAGACCACTGGGTGGATATTGTTGTAGTCAAGGTTGTCACTATTCCTCAGCCTTCCACCAACACAGATCAGGTTTGTGGCGTGATCAAACTCTGGGGCCAGACAGTTGAGACGACTTTGAGGGGAAACAGGGTTTCCAGCCTGCAGTAATGCATACTCCTCTGGAAAACTCTCCTGCTGTGCATGCTGAAAGAGGAAAGTTTCTACTTGGGCCCTTTCAGGGGGTTGGGAACCTGGATCTGTGGATGAGATGAGGTGCTGAGATGTGTCATTAACTAAATCCTCCCAGCACTGGTACTGGTAGATGTTTAAAGGAATGCTACTTGGCATTACATGAGTCATTCCACAGAAAGCTGATCTTCGAAGCTCTGTTGCTGCAGTGGAAGAAGACAGAGATGGACTTAAGGGCCACTGATCAGGAGGTAAACGTAGAAAGGAAGGTCCCTGATTCCATCTGTGAGGTGTGGAGAGTTCTTCAAGGGATTTTCCTCTTGTGATGTCATCAGCTGGATTGTGAGCAGAGTCAACATACCTCCAGTCCGAGGAACATGTATAGTCCAGAATCTCATTTACCCTGTGGGCAACAAATATCTTGAACTGACAAGAGTCTGATTGAAGCCAGGCAAGAACAGTCGTGGAGTCTGTCCACATCACTAGACGTTGAAGGGGAAGAGTTAGCTCTGTTTGCAACGTCTTTGCGAGTTGAGCTCCCGTAAGTGCAGCACACAGCTCTAAGCGGGGAATTGTAATCTGACGTCTTGGGGCCACTCTTGAACGTGCCATCACAAAGGAAACATGAATCTTTCCTTCTGAGTCCAGTGTTCTCAGATAGGCAACAGAACCATAAGCTGTCTCAGACGCATCACAAAATACATGCAGTTCCCTGGTCACAGAGGAATCTTTGTCATCAACAGTTCCATAACACCGGGGAAGTTTTATGCAGGCCAGATCTGGAAGTTCCTTCTCCCACGATGTCCAAGCTTTGATGAAAGCCTCAGGAAGGCATGGGTCATCCCATTCCCGCTTTTTTGACCACAGTTGCTGTAGAAGGACCTTTGCACGGATGGTGAAGGGGTTGATGAACCCCAGGGGGTCATACTGACAAGCCAATATCCTGTACACATTGCAGAGTGTGAGGGACTGGTATTCAACTGGTCTGTGTTTGTAGCCCAAGGTGTCTGAGGAACAGTACCACATTAGACCCAAAGTCCCTTCCCTTGGATCAGCACTGTCATGGTTAAGCCACAGCTCTGTGCTTTCAGATCGGGCCTCTTTTGGTAGATGCTCAATTACTGAAGGATCATTACTTATCCACTGCCTGATCTCAAAGCCACCAGAAGAAAGTAAGGCTCTGAGTCTGTCAAGGAGGGTTTTGGCCTGGTTTGCAGTTGGAAAACTCTGCAGTTGGAAAACTCTGCAGGCAGTTATCCACATAAAAGGATTGCACGACTGAAGCTAGGACATCTTCTCTGCCCACTTTGTTGTCTTTTACATGTCTCTGAAGGGCATATGTAGCACAACAAGGGCTGCATGTTGTTCCAAACGGCAGAACTTGCCACTCATAAACCCTGGGAGGTTCTTCCCGCTGCATATCTCGCCATAGGAAACGAAGGAGTGGTCTGTCCTCAGCCAGCAATCTAACTTGGTGAAACATGGCTTTAATATCACCAGATATGGCAACTGAATGCTGTCGAAAGCGCAGAAGAACTCCCATTAAGGTTGGGCCTAGAACTGGACCTGGAAGAAGGTACTCATTTAGGATCTGCCCGTGGTATTGGAAGGAACAGTTAAACACCAGGCGGTTTTTCCCATTGTGCTCTACAAGATGGTGAGGTATGTACCATGACTCATTTGTGTTAGCCACATCCTGAGGGCTTAGCTTCTTCACATACCCAGCATCTAGCAACTTGTTTATTTCCTTGTTATAGATGTCTGCTTGTTCAGGATTCTTAGACAGTTTCCGTTCTGTACGTCTGAGGGTTGGTAAGACAGCCTCATTTGGAGCCAATAACTTAGGAGCACTCAACTTGCGTAGGAGGGGGGTAGCATAATGTTTAACTCCATTCACCTCCACTTGTATTGTTTGGCTCTCGAGACAAGCTAGGGCTTCATCGTCTTGCTTAGAACGGATAATGACCTTCTCGTTTTGGTAGGGGAGAACATCAACTTTCCACAGTCTTTCTACTGCCCCATAAAGGTCGGCATCTTGGGCTGGACAAGATATGAAATGGGACTGAACCTCTTCATTAGCCCCTTGAGAGGAAGAGCTTGAGGAGACAAGGTGGTCATCTGGAAGCATTGAAGGACCTTGCAGCGCCCAACCAAGACGTGTATGGACAGCTGCCGGGCCACCGCCTGGGCCCAAACAAACTTTTTCCACAGGACAGACAAGATGAGGATGATCTGAGCCAATTAGGAGTAAAGGTTGAACTTTATGGAATGCCTGGAGTGGTAAGCCATGAAGATGCTTGAATCTCTTCAAAACTTGTGCAGGATAAGACTGAGGGGCAAGGCTTAAAGTGTCAGCAGTGAAAGAATTCTGTATTATGAATTTCTTGTGAGGATTTGATGCAGGGGAAATGTTGAATGTGACAGAATTACCAGTGAGAGTCTCAGTCCCTTGCCGAACAGTTTTCAACTTAAGAGACTCAGCCGCACCAGTGAGCCCAAGGGATTTTGCTGCTGCTGCAAGGATCATAGTTCGGGCTGAACCATCATCCAAGATGGCGTATGTCTCCAGGTTTCTCCCTCTGTAACTCAGAAGAACTCTGACCACCTTTAGAAGCACCCGGGAACTGCAGCTAGAACGAATGAGACAGGAGGTGCTTCCCTCCTTTTGTGGCTGGTTTGCATCATGAAGAACTCCCAGATGTTTCCTATTACATTTTGGACAAGACTTCTTTAGGTCACAGTTTGAGGCTCTGTGTTTACGTGCACATCTCCAACAGCGGCCTTTCTCCTGAATCCACTTTATGACAGCATCCTTCGATAGCTGTCGGAAATCTGGACAGACACTTAGGTGGTGATCAGGGACATCACAGAAGGGGCAGGTCTGCACATTACGCCTGACAGGGGCTTCTACAAGTTTCTGAAAACGACTTGTCCCATGCAGTACAGTAGCCACTGGATCGCTGGACTTTACATAGCTTGACCTCAAAGGTTTTCTTTCCTCCATGTTCCCCTTACGAATGTCTCGTGTTTGCGTAGCCATAGCTTGGCACTCTGCTTCCTCCTCCAACCAGTTGGAGAAGTCAATAAGATTATATGGTACACCACGTCTTGTAGCACGGGTGAATCTAGCATAATTAGCAACATGGTCAGGAGGAAGCTTCCCAAGAAGGAGCTGAACATGAGAGGCACAAGCTAACTCTGAATCTCCTTCTCCATTTTCCAGAGACTGCAGCATGCCCACTAGAGCTCGAATCCGAATGGCAAAGTCACTGAAGCTTCTCGAGTCACCATGACGAACTGAGGGGAGGTTCTGAATGGCTGATATTCCCCTCAACACTAGCTGCTGGGGCTGTCCATATCTTTGCTGTAAGGCTAGCATTGCTCTGGTGTATGGGTGAGGGTGATGTGCATAAGCTAAGGCAAGATGACAGGCGGTTTCAAGCTTCAAGTGATCCAATAAGACATGATATTTAAATTGCTCACTCTCATCATGGGGGAGAAGAATAGTAAGCGCCATCTTTAGCATAGCAAACTGTCTGGGATCATCTCTGGTCAAGTATGGAAAAGAGGGGGCTGCAACATGAGACACTCGGTTTGACCTTGGTAATTGCTGTTGTGGGAACTGAGGAACAGACTGAGCAGTGGGATAATACCCAGTCAGGTTCTGATGTTGTGAGGAGTGAGGTCTATTCATAGCATTCAGTGATAGCTGCTGACTGTTCAATTCACCAGCAGGGTGCCCTTGAGGAAGAGGGTGAAAACTCACAGTTGGAGGATTCCCATAAGGAGCTTGTGAATATGGAGCATTAACAGATCCAACTGCTGAAGGCATGACAGTTTCTGCAGGTTGGGGCACCACAAGCTGCGAAGGTTGGTAGAGGAGAGCATGTACTGGGGCTGGCAGGGTAGGTGAAGGAAGTCCTGGGGATAAAGGAGCTATTGGAGCTGGTACTGGGTGTTCTGGCATATGGTGCTGTACAGCAGAGGCTATTATTGGTCTGCTGTGGGAATCAGCAAGGTTCAGTGAAGCTTGGAATGATATTGCGGATTCTTTAAAGGTTCAGGCCTTTGAAGAGGGAGCTGGGATGGCTCAAGATGAGAGGTACTAGTTGAAGGCCTTTCACATGATGGATGCAGGCCAACATGCCCAGATGAAGCCCCAGGGTATAGTCTTTTATTCCAGCTCCAGTCAACTTGTGTGGCTTGTGATGACTTGGGCCTAACAGTCTGTGGTATTAACTTTGGAGAACCAACAGGGGGAGGAAGAGAGAGAACACGGCTGGGTGCTGGTGGAGAAGGATGATTTAACTTGGGTTTATCCAGGGCGATGTTACACTCCATTAACTTATCATGCAGCTCTTTGACTATGGGGGGATGATACTGTTGTCCACATGCTTCTGGAGAGAGCTCAGTGCAGTTTGAGTCCGATGAAACTGATGAGCGAGCTGAGTAGGATGAATTCTCAAACTTCTCTCCTAAAGCCTGAACAGTTTTCCCAAGGTTCAAGATCAGACCTTTAAGCTCTGAAATGTCACTTTTCATTACTTCTAAATCTGTGCTGCCAGTTTCTCCCACCACATTTCCTTCTTTCTCAGTGGTAGAGGGTTGTAGGGAGGGTTCAGGATGAACGCAGGATGCTGAGCTTTCTGTAGCAGCAAAGCTTTTCCCAGCTGAAGAGGCTTGGGCCTGGTTAGCTTCCATGTGCTCTGGCTGTTGAGGGGTAGCAGGTTTAGCTCCTCGAGGCCTGCATGGTAGTGATATGTGGTAGTCTGCCAGACGAATGGGGGGTTCATGAATCCGTGTTGTTCGTCTCTGTGACTGTGTTCCATCCATTGAATTTATCTGATCCGGCTCGAAGGACCATGAAGAATATTTTCAGTGAGAGAGGTTGGCTGGTTTGGGGGGATAATTCAAAATGGGGGGATAATTGACCAGTGACCTGGTCAATTCATCGAACGTCATGTAAAGATCTTATCAGACCCTGTATATGGCAACATTCAAGACCAAAATGTCAATGCCCCCAAAGGTAATAAAGCTACTTTGTTGCAAAGGTTAAAACCAACCAGCAGCACCTTTGCCACCAGTATAGCAAACACTGAATGCAGATCCAAATCCCCTCAGTCGCAGGGCGGCCAAGTCCAGGCTCGGAACACACCTTTCTGTCTGTTCTGTTCAGGTGCACAAAAAACAGATGCATGTCTGCTCCTCAAAAGAAAACTACACAAAGAAAAGAATATTTTTTCAAAAGAAAGGGGAATCTGTTTTGGCTGTCTTGTACCAGGGCACATGAGTAGAGACTGCACCCGATTGTCATGTAAAGTGTGCAATCTACAACACCCAACTGTGCTTCACATAGGAAAAGAAAAAGCAATGTCAGCAGGTGAAAAACCGGAAGGCACAAAAAACATTGCAAAGATTTCTCTGAACCCATGTGGGCATATTGGGGCCGGTGAAAAAGAGTGTGTCCTATCTTTTGTGCCAGTTCAGGTAAAATCCAGCAAAAGGAATGAAATTGTACAAGCATATGCCTTCCTGGACCCCGGCAGCTCAGCCTCATTTTGCACAAACAAACTAATGCATCAGCTGAACATGACAGGAAAGAAAACAAATGTTCTTCTATGCACCATGGGTCAAGAAAAGACTGTGAGTAGTCATATAGTCAAAGGCTTGGAGATGAGTGAGCTACATGGCAACACATTCACAGCCCCTCCGGAGTTGTGCATCCAAAAAACCATGCCTGTTTCAAAAATAACATCCCCAACCAAAAAGATCAAGCCAAGTGGTCATATCTCAAAGACATCAAACTATCAGCCATAGATGCAGACATCACAGCTTACTGATCGGCACTAATGCACCCAAAGTAATGGAGCCATTGCAGGTCATTAACAGCCAGAGAGAAGGCCCATACGCAGTGAGGACTTTACATGGTTGGGTAGTCAACGGCCCACTAAGAGGAGGTACACATGACAAAAGCTCATCCCCAGTCTCTGTCAACAGGATCTCAGTGGTCGATCTTCATGAGTTGCTGGTCACACAGTACAACACAGAGTTCAATGAAAAATCCTATGAAGAAACAAAGGAAATTTCATGTGGAGACAAGCAGTTTATGGAAATTGTAAAAGACTCAGATAACATTGTGGATGGACACTACAGTCTGAGATTGCCATTCAGGAAAACTGATGTTTCACTGTCCGACAGTTGGCATGTTGCTGAGCAACGTCTTTCCAGCTTAAAAAAAAAGTTCTCAAAGAATGCATCATTTCGTGAGGAGTATGCAAACTCCCTCAATAATGTCAACAATAAAGACTATGCTGAAGAAGTGCCACAAGGGCAGCTAAAACAAACCAGTACTCACTGGACATTTTCATTTTCAAGTGCTTTCCATTTTCATTCTCCAGAACCAATCTTGTATATATACCTCACTCCTGTATAAATATGTAAATGGTAATATTTGTTTTTCTACTTTTCTACTTCTTGTATTCATTATATTTCTTCAAATTTTTAATCTTATATTCTATTATCATTATTCTATTTTCGTTGTATTGCATTACTGCACTTTTTTGTGAGCTGCTGTGGCAAAAAAAAATTCCCCCAAGGGGGATCAATAAAGAATATTCTATTCTATTCTATTCTCTAACCACATTGGGTGGACAGAGCATTGATCTGGAAGATTTGGAGAAGGCAGAGAACGCAATCATCAGCCTAACCCAAAAACAGTGCTTTTCAGAGGAAATTACTGCACTGCAGATGAAAGCAAGTGTCAAGGGGACAAGTAACCGCTACAAACTTCATCCAGTGTTAAAAGCTGGCGTGCTCAGAGTGGGGGGACGCCTGAGAAGGGCAGCTATGTCAGAAGAACTAAAGTTCCCTGTCATACTCCCTAAGAATTCACACATTTCCACCCTCATTCTGAGGGATTTCCATCAGAGGACTGGGCATGGAGGGCGCAACCACATTCTCTCAGAGCTTCAAAGAGGTATTGGATAATCAGAGCCAACTCTGCAGCAAGAAAAACAATAGCTGAATGTGAACCAGCACAGGATCAAAGGGGCTTTGCTTCAAAAAGGCGAACAGTGGAGTTTTACCCCACCCCCCACTTTCTTCTGATGAACATCTACTTCAGGTTGATGAATAACAACATCATGATACAGATCAGTCAAAAGTTAAGCTTTGGCAGGTCTGTCCTCAAGAGAAGAAAACTACTTTAAATGATTGGAAGCTCTGATGCATTCAGGGAGGTCAGGAAATCTAAACGCTATTTATCTTCAGTGTCTCAGCATCAACATATCAGTGTTCCAGTGTAAATCTTTGATCTGGTCACATCTAATTAGCAGTCTACCTCCCTCTTATTAACCCATACCCAAACCCAAATCCTCCTCCTTCCCTGTCAAACAGAGGGCAGTGAAGGAAGCATGTTTGATTCGGCTGCAGTAATTAGTGGCTGCTGCAGTGGTGTGAGCGTCTTTCATAAAAACTTTGGAGAGGAGATGTTTTTGGGTTGTGGTTCAGGAAGAGATGAACCACCTGCTGAGGGACGGGTTGAATCCATTTATGAGGGAGAAGTGGAGCAAGAGGAAGTAGAGCTTAATTGTGGGTTGTAAAAGGTTAGCAATGACCTCTGACCTACAGGGACTGACTCTCATTGAGATCCATAATGCTTGCTGAGGAAGGTACCCTCTATAAGTCAGAGATGTGTCCAAATCCCAGGTGTCCTGACCTGAAAAAAAGACCCATGAGAATGTTGGTTGGAATTCACCCTTGATTTATTACATGTTGGTGAATTAAATTTTGCTAAAAGGCAGGAAATAAAGTTTGATCTGTTTAAAACATGCAGTGAACATGCCCCTGGGCCCCCACAGGAAATGTTCCTGGTTAAGACTTAAAGGGCAACTCCGTTTTTTTGACACCTGGACCTTATTTATAGGTGTGTGCATGCTCATATACTCACTCAGACAAACATTGTGCAGCTTGGAGTCCTTCAGAAGTTATTTAGATCCAACCGATTTTAGCCGCACTTAGTGGGGGCCACGGCAAGGGAGCTTCAGCACAGGACATAATCTCTGCAAAATTGCTCATTTCATCCATCGCCAGTGTTATCATAAAGTCAGCTCGTCTACCGTCTTCAGACCAGGACTTTGAGTTTGACGGTTGTCCTTACCGGTTTGAGCCTGAGTACACGGACGAGGAGCTCCATGAAAGAAGGATGCAGAGGGAGAGAGACGAAGAGCTGGCTCGAGAACAACAAACAGGAGCACGTCCACGACTCAATACCAACTGGTGGTGCGCTTGTGGACAGTGTTCGCCTATGGCAACAGAAGAGGAGTGTGTTTGTGATAACGATGGATGAAAAAATACAGCCGAAATGAGAGATTTTGCAAAGATTATGTCCCGCGCTGAAGCTCCCTTGCCGTGGCCCCCGCTAAGTGCGGCTAAAATCAGCTGGATCTAAATAACTTCTGAAGGACTCCGAGCTGCACGATGTTTGTCTGAATGAGTATATGAGCATGCACACACCTATAAATAAGGTCCAGGTGTCAAAAAAACGGAGTTGCCCTTTAACCTCATAAAACGAGTTGTTTAGGAACATTTTATACCTACAGATGGCGCTGTGGATGCAGCTGTTTAATTCTGTGTCATTTAAGTGCTGATAAGAGTCTCCTCAGCACATTATCACTTCTCTTCTGTCTCCAGGCTATGAAGACGTACCACATGTACCACTCAGAGAGCATCAGTGCAGAGGGCAAGCTGAAGGAGGCTGAGAAGCAGGAGGAGAAGCAGATCAGCCGAGCAGATCCAGTCTTTAGTATCCGAATGGAGGACAAATACCAGCGACGCAGCTCTGTGAAGAAGATTGAGAAGATAAAAGAGAAGGTAGAGCAGCAGGAGTTTAAAATCCTCAGACATTTGAATATAGTTTATGGCGTTAAGGTGTAAGTCTTTCAGAGGTTCTGTCTGTAGTTCAAAAAAGAAAACATCACAACACAGCACAGAAGAGCGGGCTATTTATTCCCAGAAGAAGCCTGATTTTTTTTTGTAAATCTGTCACAAAAGACTTTAGCAGCCTTTCTTAACTCCCCTTCTTCCTAGAATGCATTTGAATGTTAAAATTTGGCTGCTCTGAAGGCATCTGAGTCAGATCCCGACGGCCTGTGGATGGAGAGAGAAAAAGACACGTATCTCAGACTTGGTTGAAGCCAAGGACACAGCTGTTTTTAGTTCATCTAGTTTCTTGCTCTTGTTTCTGTTCTGCTGTCTTAAACAGAAGTTAAGTTATTTAGCTATTAGTGTTCTGTTTTGTGTGTAATCCAGTCTCAGCTAGTCGACTCAGAAACATAAAAGTACAATCAGAAAAAGCAATCTTTGACCTATTGAAGCCTCCCCCCTCCTTTTTCCACTCTGTTGTCTGTTTTATTTCATCCTCGTCTCGTATTCTCTCATCAGCGTCAAGCCAAGTACTTGGAGAACAAGCTGAAGTCAATCAAAGCCAGGAACGAGTACCTGCTGACTTTGGAAGCATCAAACTCCTCTGTGTTCAAATACTACATCCATGACCTCTCCGACTTGATAGATGTAAGTACCAAACTAGACATGTTCACACTAGTTTATGTGTGTAGTCTGCTCTGACTGTGTGTCCGTGTGTGTGTGTGTGTGTGTGTGTGTGTGTGTGTGTGTGTGTGTGTGTGTGTGTGTGTGTGTGTGTGTGTGTGTGTGTGTGTGTGTGTGAGTGTGAGTGTGTGTGTGAGTGTGAGTGTGAGTGTGCGTGTGCGTGTGCACGTGCGCGCGTGTGTGTGTGTGTGTGTGTACTCTGTTTTCCCTATCCTCATACTGAAAAATGTTTGCACAGAGCATGCATAAATTGAAGTGGACTTCTTGATGACAGGCAGAAATAAAACACAAGATGAAGTGATACAGTCTGTGGCTCCACTTCTATATACCAGGTGTTATGAAGCTGCGTATGAGCTGTTCCTTTAACCCTGTGCTTCAGGTCTGTTATTTTCATCAACAATGATGACGATGAAATTATTTCATCAACGCCCTTTTTATTTCATGACAATAACGAGACGGTGGCGAGTTGAACATAGCTCTTTGATGACTGATAAATGATTTTACATATGTGAGTTTTCGTTGATGAAACTAGACTGGAGGAAAATGTTAGTGGGTGGTCAGCCTGTTGTTCAGAATGAATGGCATTTCTGACTGTTGTGTGCAATCTGTCTGCCATAAGCAGAAATGTATCAGCTGCTGCATCCCATCCTTGTTTCGTCACACCCACTACCTAGTATGCAGTGCACATCCTGCACAACACACCTGTGACCACACACACAGACCCCTCTTCAAACTACATCATCTTGAGGATGCATTTGTCCAACAGGAGTGGTGTTAAGCTCCATTCATTCAGACAAGTTATCATGTTATAAACACTAAATTAACTGTTACAGAGCCACAGGTGGAGCAAAGAGTGACCACGCTTAACTGGAGACTCTCAGCTGAACGTGTCAGAGATGGTTGGCTGACGGTTACCAGCTGACAGGGTCACACTTTATACTGAAAAACCAGCGATATTTGAGGCTGTGTAATTAAATGTGAGTGCTTTATCCAACCTCAGGTAAACAGGTTTTACCACAAATAAATAATGTTGCAAAAGACATATTGGGTTGATTTTAACTATACACTTGATTTCACTGTTGATAGAATAGAAGATAGGCTGGGGTGATAAATCAATCATATCGATTGATTCAAGTTTTTCTTTGTGGACAATTTATAAAGATGAAAAATTCCTTTTTTTTGCGCACATTTTATATCACAGAAAACACAGACTCCACGTGTGTGCAGCTTGATTAACAGCACACTGACAAAACAACATAAACTAGAATGTCATAAAAATGTTCTTGTGCGTCTTTGACACCCAGCACCCTGATGGACACACATTCCTTATGGTCTGTATCAACAGTCCAAAGAGTTTAATATGAACTAGACCTCTTGTCAGTAAACGCTCAAACCCCTTTCCTTCAATACTATGTTTTCTATCTGTCACTTTTAGGAAGTTTGTTAGGATCTTTGACTGAAACATTTACAAAGCTGGGACCCCTTTAGGTTCACCTGCAGATGAATAATGATGTGAGTGACACATGTAAAACCTGCTGCTCTTCAAAGATAGTACTCTGATCATTTTTAGATTTAGATAGTGAAGAAAAATACATCAGTTTTCCTCAGAATACCCCCACTCTACCTAAGAAAATGCCCTCTTTTTGGTGATATAAATAGATCTTGATTTGTAAAAATAGACTGCAGGGAGGGAGACGGGACGGCGATTAGCAACTGACTAGAGCGGCAACCCGTTGAAACAGACATGCTTGAGAAGTTGTTTGACTTTAACCTGGGGGGAGCTGAGCCCTGTCCTTCTCTGTAACTCCCTCTGTTCCACCAGCTGAACCTCCCGTTAGGCATAAAGCCATCCACTGATGAGCAGGGCAATGCAACATACCTGCAACGAGGTACGCTGACAATCAGGGGTGGGTCCAGACATTTTAGACTGGGGTGCCCCGGCCAAGGCACTGACTTATACAAGGAGTCAATGTGAATGCAAAAAATCGGCCTACTGTTAACTACAAAGTTAATTTGTTGAAACAGAAGAATAGCTGAAACGTCAATTCCAGGAGTGAAACAGACTTTACTTTTGTAAGTTTTTGATCAAATTAAAACGAAACTGGTTTTGGGTTGTCTCTGTCATTTATGCTTATGCCAAAGGATGTCAGTCCAGTGAGGTTCACCTCCTACAGCTTTAAGAGAAAAAGCTGCTCACTGTACCCCAGCCGTCCAGCTCTCCTCAGCAGCAGGCAAGCCTTATCTATCCAGCTGGGACCACAGGTGAATAGAAGTCTCTGTGCAGTCTGGAGTCTGAAGGCAAATTTCAACCAGATATCTATCAGTCCTTGTCCCCCTTCAGCCTCCTGGTAGTTTGAGGCATGGTCAGCTGCTTAATATACCTAATACTCTTCTGTATACATACGAGGCAGAACAACGTTGCTGAAATATTTTCTGCTCGGTAGTTTGTAGTGGGAGTCCAGCACGTTTATCAAATACTGAAACCTCTCCTTTCCGACAGTATATATCTGCACCATGTCTGTTGCGATATGATATGCGACTGCATTCGTAATTGCTATCCACCTCGGGTCTTTCTTGTCAGATGGAACACCATGTGAAAACGAGGCAGCAAGAGTTCGCTGCCTGCTACTTCTAGGGGGTGGTGGTGGAGTAGATCTCTCTTGTGCAGTCCTCTCTGCAACACACAGTTCATTTTCCCGCTCGTGGTTCTTCTGGAGATGTTGAAAGTTGCTTGTGCTTGAATCTTTCGTTGCAACTGATTTCATGCACAGTTTGCATCAGGGATATTTTTGGTCTGTGTCCGCCGTGTCGAAACCATACCATTCCACACTACAGATTTAGTTGACCCCGTTTTAGGAACTAAAACTTTGCTTCCCTGAGCAAAAGTAACTTCTCCGGCAGCAGCCATGCTTGTTGTTGTTACCAGATGCTGAGCGAAGGCAGGCACGTAGTACATAGTCATGAAAGGAAGTGACACGGGCCGGAGAAACTACGGTGGCTTGGAGACACCAAAAAGGGCGAGTTCATGTGAAAAGCCGAACTCGTTCAGGTACAATTTCAAAGTTTTTAACATCGTCTTAATCCAAAAAGTTGGTTACGATTTAAAATTGATTAATCGTGCAGCCGTACACTGAGCAGTACATTGTGACGCAAACAACCTGTTTCTGAATGCCTCTCCATCATGGAACAGTTTATGAAAAAGAACAGAAGCATTCAGTTTTCCTCACTTGGTTTCAGGGCGTCTGCTTTGTTTGGTTTGAAATCTTTTTTTTTCTTCATTATATTACTTAGTTTGAGACGAGTATGTAGCTCCAATCATACGCATGCACAAATCAAGGCAAAGGAGTGCAGCAGGTTTCTTTGTGGGAGGCGTATGTGTTGTGTACATGGCGAGAAGACAGAGTTAGAGGGTGTACCTGTGGTGTTGTGTCATTCTGCTGTCTGGGAGCATTTTAGATTCAGTGTGAGCTCTGATGACGGCAGTAAGAAAGTGGAGGGTAAAACTGCGTCCGAGTGTTGCCAACCTAGAGACTTGATCGCTACATTTAATGGATTTTCAGACCCCTGGCGAGTTTTTCCATAGACGACATCTCTTGTGACTTTTCTGGATTCTGGGAAATCTGACGTTACAGCATGTTTTGATCTCCTCAATGGTCAGCGTGTGCGAGTCCCTTCCCTATCCAAAACACAGGCAGACAGTCCTCCTCACTAGAGGTGGGCGATGCTGGGAATTTTGGTATTGATCCAATACCAAGTAAATACAGGGCCAGTATCGCAGATACTGATACAGATACTGATACAGATACTGATACAGATACAGATAGATGCCAATACAGATACCGATACTTTTTAATATTAAGGGTTGATGTATCATCAAGCTGTGGACCTTAAGGTGTTTTTGTGATTTTTTTCTTTTGATTATGTTTTTAAAACCTAGGACAGAATTTTGTCAAAGTTTGAAGGTGACTACATATTACTTCAGTGTCATTATAAACATTTATGTTCAGAAACAACACAACAGTAACATAACAAATTTTATAAAAAAACATTGTGTTGTGATTGTTTACATTTTTTTAAAGAAAATAAAGTGCAAAAAATAATTATTTTAAGGTAAAATAAGAAAATCTTTTTTAAGGTACAGAGTTAAAGACTACAATACAAAAATAAATAAATAAACAAAATGTTCCCCCATTATTGCACTAATTTTTTAAAGTAGTTAAGTGTAAAGAAATACTACCCCAGAACAAATGTTACAAAAAATTTTGAACTAACTCTGTGCCTGAGGCACTTGATGGTGCATCATCAAAAATCGGGTGGGGGGATGTGACACAGACATAGTCAAGTCTCCACTTTTATAAAGCTGCAGCAGTCAGTGCATGCAGGAGAAAAAAATTAAATTACAGTATGGACCTTTTTACACTGGTATCATTTGATATCAATACCAACGTTGGTATCGATATTATTAATATTTGTATTGATCTGCCCACCTCTATTCCTCACTCACAGTAGTCTCCTCCTGTTGCTCCAGAGCGGACAACTGCATTCACATGAATCACGCAAGTATGCGTCTCATTCTGTGGTCACCTCTGTTGTCCCCGGCCCAGATTAAGAAGGAGGGTTGTTTATTTAGACATAAAAAAAAACAAAAACAAAAATGGACGGAAGACAGTTAATTTGTAGTTGTAAACATATTATGATGTTGTGTTTTACCTGCTTTCTGTCTCTTCCATGTTATTTCTCTGCCCTACAGAGTCCATGGCAATTACATGCACATGGATTATTCTACAAACTATTGTGCGTTCGAGGCAACCCGCAGCTCGTATGTTTCCCAGTTGAAATCTCAGAGTTCTGACCTGAAAGCGTTCCAGGCAATTTACAACTTCAGTTTGAGTGCAAGGAATTCTGGGATATAAACAAACCAGCATGGCAGAAATTCTAAGATTTATGCTTGGTCATTTCAATTACCAAAAGAGCCTGCAAGTTCTTTATTTAAGTGAAACGGAGGAGGTAAAACAACGCATGAGGTATTTACTTTTATATTTCACGATTTATGTCATTATTTTAAAGTGTATTTTTGTTGATTAATGCACTGAACGCCAGAGTTGCCGCCAATGTGCAAAGTGTGAACATCAGACTAGAAGTTTACACTTGTAGCCCAGTGATGCTGTCTCTCTCTCTCTTCCTACCTCCCTCCCTCTATTTCGTTTTAGCGACACATTTGTCCACCGTCTCGGACACATAACAGATTATAGTACATAATTATGTGTGTGTGAATTGTGATTGCAACGTTCGAATATACTTTACATTGTTGTAAAGTCTATTTCTCACCGTGTGTGCGCAGCACCACCGCATCCATAGAGGCTGCCACATTGTTTTGGCACAGATGTGACGTCACAAGTCGTAACTCGAAGTACATCGATCAGGTACGAGTTCATGGGTCGTAAGTTATGAGTTAGACTGCCGTTCCAGGGCATTTTCACAAGTTACAGGTGAGAAATATACAAGTTATGGGTTGCCTCGAATGCACCATTAGACAGCAGCGTCATTAAGTGACTTTTAGTGAATTCTGGGACAGCCAATAGTGACTTTCCTTACTGAGGAGTTTGTAAGGTTACAAAATTGAATAGGACCCAAAAGCAGATGAAAGCAGGGAAGCAGTTGAGAGGTGGTTTTATTGGATCAGAAAAGGTAAGTCCAGGTGCAGGGCGCAGCAGTGAAGGGAGGTTTGGGCTGCTGGCAGGAGGAACGAGGAGTCACTGGAATAAGAGAAACAAGAGACAGGGGTTAATTCCACAGTTAATCTAACGCCACAAAAAATTCAAAAAGTTTAAGTTTAAGGTTTATTTTCGTTAGACCAAGAGAAAGCTTTTGACAGAGTGGATCACTGTATTTAAGGCATTAGATGCATTAGACAGGGTTGTCTCTTGTCTGGATTGTTATGTGCTCTGGCTATAGAGCCCCTCCTACAGCAGCTCAGGTAGGGTCTCACAGGATTAGCCTTAGCAGAGGGTCTAGATAGCAAAGTTAGTTTGTCAGCTTCCCTTACAATGTCTCAGTCCTAATTACAAGTCAAAGTGATATCAACCTTCTACAACAAAAACTAGCTCTGTACCATATATCTTTCAGGGTAAAAACTGGGAGAGCCTGTTTGGAAAAACCAGTAGAAACGGGTAGATTGTCTCGATTGAAATGGGGTAGCCCCAGTTGTCCTATAGGGGGAGGGCTTTGGTTGTGAATAACCTTGCAGCCTCAATGCTCCAGCACAGATTGACTGTTGTAGAACCTCCAGACTAACTGTTGAAGGAGATCCAGAGGATACTGGTGAATTTCTTTTGGGGCTGTTTTTGCTGGATCAGATCTACAGTTTTATTGTTGCCTGTGACAGAGGGAGGCCAGGGACTGGTGGACCTCTGCAGCTAAGTGATGGTCTTACGTCTGCAGACTGCACAGCAGGTCCTCTACCACAGGCAGCAAACATGGACTTTAACAGCGACCACTCTGCTCGGCAGAATGGACGGCCTAATCTATGACAAACACCTGTTTCTGCTGTATCTGACGGACGTGAATATCTCACAGACATCATCCTTCTACCAGTCAGTTTTGCATGCTTGGAGGACTGTTTTGATGTCCCAGAGAGACTGTTCTCAGTTCTGTGGTGAGTTTGGGGTGGAACCTCTGTTTCACAGCCCACTGGTAAAGATCAGGTCGTTGAACTCCGTATGTGTACAGGGAGCACTTACAGCAGCTGGACTGACTAAACTGTCAGAACTCCAGGCAGCAGGGCAGCGGAAGACTGCTACCAGGCTCAGCCAAGAGACTGGCATTAAGTCACTGTGCCTGCTGGAGAAACTGGAGGAGGAGGTAATGGGTGGACTACCAATTCTCTTTAGCGTGGCACTGGGAATGGAGACCGCTGAGAACAGGACAGCAAAACTGCCTAGGTTCCCACCTCTTTCCATCAGGGCTGCAGTGGAGGAGCAGGAGGAAGAGAATGGAGCTCTCTTGTCTTTTACAACACTCAAACTGTCAGACTTTTCTAAAGTCTCCATGAAGAGCTTATACTCAGTGGTGGTTAAAGTTCTCAATAGATCATCTTTGCTTGATGTCCAGGAGTTGAGGTGGGCTGGTGTGTTGGCAGCAGGGTCCTCTCCCAGGGGCAAGTGGTGGTCCCTGTACAAACCCCTCCATAGAGAAGCGCACTGCTGACCTGCAGTGGAAGGTGGTACATGGGGCCATGGTCACAAACAGACATGTGGCACACTTTGACACCAGAGCTGGAAGTCTGTGTGTTTTCTCCCGGGAAAACCCTCTGTCACCTTTGGTTACGGTGTCCCAGGTTAGCTTTTAGTTTTTCCTTGTTACAGAAGTGGATCGCAGGATTAGGACTAACTTTAGATGACCACTTGTTTGTTTTTGATCCTAAATGCTCAGTGGCACAATGCAGGACTGTCTGTCAGGTAAACTTCCTGCCAGGCCATGCTTAGGTGAGCATCTGGCTCACCAGGAGAAACAAAATGAAGGGAACAGGATTCACTGATGTTAAGTTGATGTTCAAGAGCTTAGTGGCTGTACCCATTAGAGTTAAAGTTTGTTTATCATTAAAAAATAGTTCAGTCAGGAACACTCTCATCATATATTAAACCATTTATTGCCAAATGGATACAGTTAGAATTGGGGTTAAAGCTCTGCTTTTCATAGTACTCCCTGGGTTAGCCGAGCAGCTTGCTCGAGCTTTCCAGGGAGTGCATAGCAAACCCCCCATATACATACAGATCAAATGAGTGCATACAGATCAATAAGATACACACATGAGGCTAAATAGGAGGAGGCTGGGGTGGAGGTGGGATGATTGTAACAGCAGCAGCTGAGCAACAATGAGGTAGCAGTAATAACTGAGAATAAAGACGTGATTTAAATACACCGACTTGTTGTTAGACACACGCTGTGATTGGTTGAGAGGGGTAGGTTAGAACATCAGTCTGTCAGCTGATCACAGCTGGGCGTATGACTTCTGTGACGGCCACAGGCCTTGGGATCAGGGTCTGCTGTCTTGCCTGCCTGCCTCTGTTTTCTTTTTCCAGGGCTTCCTGGTTTCCCTGCTCCTCCCCTCTCATCTGGGGATTGGATCCACCTGGTGGGAGCTTTTAAAAAATGTTTGAGTCCCACATGGGCTCTTTCTCTCCCTTCCTGGAAGGCTGGTGCCTGCCAGGCACCCACCTTTGGTTTGGTTTGGTTTGTTTTGGTTTGGTTTGGTTTGGTAATGCTAAGTTTAGATTCGGTTTCCTTTACACATAGTCTTAATAATCTGTTCACATTTCACTGCACCCAACACCCTCACCTCACTACTGATGCTGACTAAACCACAAGTTAGGTTTCTTGAGTTGCTCAATAAACTTATTTCTTTACTTAAAGCTATCACTGTGTTGACCTCCCTTATTTGTTATGCTTTACAACGAGCTGGGCATAACAAGTGGGGGCTCGTCCAGTTTTGAACCTTAAAGATTACCATTTTGGTTGGTGTTAAGGAGTCTAGCGAGGGTGGGAGGCCCACAGTGACGTTTATTCGGTAGTTTAGTTAAGCAGGGAGGGTTGAGACTTTTTTGTTCTCTAGTTTCTCTAGCTGTAAAGTCATTGTGCATTCAGGTAGACTATTGAGTTTGGGTTATGCAGTGCATGACAGTGGGGAGGATTGTGGCTGGGTAGCTGTGCTATTTTGCTGTCTGGCTGGAGCATTTAGTCTGTCCCCCAGATAGGCGGTAGCAGCAGCCATCTCACAAGGAGGGGTTGCTATTTTTTTGTTTTCAGGGCTGTTTGTTATTTTTGTGCGTTGTCCATGCGGGTAGCAGCAGTTGTCTCGGGAGCACCCCGAAGTTGGCTGAGACAGTTTGTCTCCCCAATACAGACAGTTTGTAGGTGCATAAATACCCACCGCCAGTACGCACATGAAGACTAGGGATCAGTTAGCCAGCTTTGAGGTTAGGTAGTTAGGAGGGGCGCTCCATAATTACTCAATCTCCCTGTGGTTGTGTACTGTGTCACTCAGACTGCCTTGTCTGTTTATTCGTTCTTTTTATTATCCATTTGGATGTGTTGGCTAGATAGGGTAACTATGTCTAACGTGGAGCCTGAGCACAGTAATACTTTGGTATCTGAGTTTCTAAAAAGGCCGTCTCGTAGTACTTTGACTCAGTTTACTAAAGCGGATCTAGTTGATTTGGCAGTTTATTTAGGCTGGTCAAAAACTGACAAAGTTCCAAGAAAGGCAGAGCTGAGGAGCATTGTTGAGGAGCTAGGTGTAGCTGCTAGACTGCTGGAAGTAGCTCAAGCTCCAGCAGCTCCAGGTCAGGTCAGTTCTGAGCTTGGTGGGGGTATTTTGTCAGCTGAATATCTGCAGCTAGAGAAGGAGAAATCAAAATTAGAGAGAGAGAGGTTACAGCTTGAGTTTGAGAAAGAAAGACTGAGGGTGGAGATAGAATTGGAAAGGGAGAGAGCTAAAGTAGAGCAGCTAAGGTTGGAGCTGTTAAAGGAAGAGAAGGCACGTGAATCTTTGTTGGCTGGTAGTAGAGGTGGAGCTACTGGTTTTGATGTTGCTGAAAGCTTGCGTCTTCTGCCTAGATTTGATGAGAAAGATCCAGACACATTTTTCTCATTGTTCGAGCGTGTTGCAGAGAGTAGAGGATGGCCAGAGGGTCATAGAACGATGATGCTGCAATGCATTTTCACAGGCAAGGCCCAGAGAGCTTTTTCTGCCCTTAGTTCTGTTGATTGTAATGATTACACTAAAGTTAAAGCTGCAGTTCTAAAAGCTTATGAACTAGTTCCAGAGGCATGCAGGCAAAAGTTCAGGAACTGGAAAAAGGGAGAGAAGCAAACTCATGTAGAATTTGCCCAGGATATATTAACTCATTTCACCCGCTGGAGCTCTGCTTCGGAGGTAAACACCTATGAAGATTTGTGTGATTTAATTGTGTTGGAACAATTTAAAAGTTCATTGCCAGCTAACCTTGCTACTTATATCAGTGAAAAAAAGGTGAAGACAGCATCTGCAGCTGCTGTCCTTGCTGATGAGTATGTTTTAACACATGCTAGAGGTTTGGTGATTGGTCAAGTCTACAGAGGAGGTCAGCAGAAGGAGAATTTCCGTCATTTTCTTGAGTTGCTCAATAAACTTATTTCTTTACTTAAAGCTATCACTGTGTTGACCTCCCTTATTTGTTATGCTCTACAACGAGCGGGGCATAACACTTCCGTGTCCTGCATGAACTTACGTTAACTCCATTTTGGTTTAGCTTGGTTTGTCTTTATTTCATTCTTGATAACATAAAAATAATATAAGTACATGAAAGAAACAAACTAGGTAAAGGAGTGGATCTCCACCTGGACGATTCAAAACGTCTTGTGTAATGTCTCTCAGGAATCCCTCACTCTAAGGATGTAGTCACACTGGCAAACTGTGCTGTGCTTTAGCACGCTTTAGCCCAAACTATGTTTTGAACGGCCAGTGTTACCCCAACTGTGCCGTGCTTGAGCACGATTCACTTCTTTGTTTTGGCACGCTTCGGAGAGGTGGGTTTCGGCATGGTTTACTTTATGCACAAGCACAAGCACGCGGACAGCGTGTTTGATCCATGACGTATGATCAACGCAAGCTCATCTCTCAACAATTATTTTAAACAAAGCAGGAGTGTCTGGAGGCTGTGTCTGGCCAAAACGAATTACCATACGTCAAAAAGTCTCAAAAGTTGTAGCAGTGCTCTCTGTGTCACATTGTGCTGACTCTGATGAGATCGTGCTTTATGTAAATAGAGGCTTCACAATGACGTAAGCTGAGGAATGGCGTGTGCTTGAGCACGGCATGGTTTGAATGGCAAGTGTAACCACGTCCTTAATTTCTGATGGAAAAACATGCTTTGTTTGTATTCTGCCCTCACTAGAAGATCAGTCCAGCTCGACAGATAGTTAAACAGTGTATCAAATTCATCCAAAAAAAAACATCCAGGAGATGGTATGGTACGGTACGGTTTGGAGCATTTATCAATGTTAAGTTTTTGTTCCATTCCATTTCAGTCCATTTCATTTCCATTTCAGTTCATTTGGATTCATTTGAGTTCATTTTTGTGAAACTATCAAACAGAAAAAGGAAATACAATGGTAACA
>NW_027437207.1:0-771 GCF_033239565.1 Halichoeres trimaculatus
CTGACTAACTGGACTGACTGACTGACTGACTGACTGACTGACTGACTGACTGACTGACTGTCTGACTGACTGACTGAGTAACTGACTGACTGACTGACTGACTGAGTAACTGACTGACTGAGTAACTGACTGTCTGACTGACTGACTGACTGACTGACTGACTGACTGACTGACTGACTGACTGAGTAACTGTCTGACTGACTGACTGTCTGACTGACTGAACTGACTGTCTGACTGACTGACTGACTGACTGACTGAGTAACTGTCTGACTGACTGACTGTCTGACTGACTGACTGACTGTCTGACTGACTGACTGACTGACTGACTGAGTAACTGTCTGACTGACCTGACTGACTGATTGATTGTGATTGTGAACAGGTTTCTCAGGTGTGATGGTGAACAGATTTCCTCAGGTGTGATCCATGTGAACAGATTTCCTCAGGTGTGATGGTGAACAGATTTCCTCAGGTGTGATGGGTGAACAGATTTTCCTCAGGTGTGATGTGTGAACAGGTTTCCTCAGGTGTGATCATGTGAACAGATTTCCTCAGGTGTGATGGTGAACAGATTTCCTCAGGTGTGATGGTGAACAGGTTTCCTCAGGTGTGATGGTGAACAGGTTTCCTCAGGTGTGATGGTGTGAACAGATTTCCTCAGGTGTGATCATGTGAACAGATTTCCTCAGGTGTGATGGTGAACAGATTTCCTCAGGTGTGATGGTGAACCAGATTTCCTCAGGTGTGATGTGTGAACAGGTTTCCTCAGGTGTG